>NC_081559.1:127574833-127874833 GCF_022355385.1 Mustela nigripes | reverse complement strand
ATTTATATAATTGGTGGTACTCCTTCTTTCTTCTTGTAATGGAGTTGGTACAGCTCATCAGTAGCTTGGTCTCCTCTGCCTGGGATCCCGGCTAACCTACATTTCCCAGCCCCCTTTTTACGAGGTGACACATAGGACTATTTCTGGAGTATGGAATGGAGTAGAGGGAAGATCCACTACTTTCAGTCCCAAACATAAAATAGCTGTGAATCTTGCATGATCTTTCTCTCTTTTCCACATGGCTGGAAGTGAAGGGCTCTGGGGTCTAGAAGATAAGGGGACCCCACAGTGCAGGAAGCCACATATTGGAGGTGAGATCCAAGTCCAGGAGGGCTGCCTAACCAGGGACAGCAGTAAAGCATTTTGTGGAAATGAGAAAGAAAAACTTTAGTTTTGTTAGTAAAATTAGACACAGCATAGCTTATCCTGCTCTGACAAGCTCAGACATTAACAATGAAAGGTAGGGGACCTCTGAGCTCTGGACAGGACTTGGGAGTTACCAGCTTGTAGATGATATTTAAAACTGTGAATTTGGGGGTGCCTGGGTGGCGCAATCAGTTAAGCGACCGACTTTTGGTTTTGTCTCAGGTCATGACTTCAGGGTCTTGAGATCAAGCACCACATCAGGCTCTGTGCTCAGCACAGAGTCTGCTTAAGACTGTCTGCTCCTCCTGCTCATTCTCTCTCTCTCAAATAAAATAATCTTAAAAAAAAAAAATAGAACCAGGAATTTTGTCAGGTTACCCAGGAAGAGAGTGAAGATGAAGCAAACACTGGGCCCTCAGTATTGTCTAGTTTAGAAGCCAGAAACATGAGGAGAACCTAGGATCGGTGTGTGAAGTGTGGCCAGTCAGGGAGGAAAGATGGCCACGTCCTGGAGGCCAAGGAGCATTTTCAAACTACCTCAATATTTTCATGGTTGACAAAGCATTCAGTGGTGTCAAATTCTTCTGAGAGGCTGAGTAACATGAAGGCTGAGAAATGTCCCTTGAATGTGGGGATTGTGAAGGTCCCTTCCTTTAAGGATCTTCCTTTCTAGCTGGGAGGGAGACAGAGTAATCAACACCACCACAATACAAACTAGAAGGTGCTCCATTGGAAATCAAACAGGGAAGAAGGCTGGGGAATGTTGACCAAAGTTCCTGAATTTTAAAAGGTCAGAACAAGCCCTTCTGAGAAAGTAACCTGAGAGTAAAGCCAAGGCCTATGTGGGAAACCAGCCGAGTGGCTGCCCGGGGCTAGTATTTCAGGCAAAGGGAACAAATGTAAAAATCCAGTGGTGGGAGCATCTCTGTCATGGCTGAAGAAAGGGATCAGTTAAATCCGCGTTTCCCAGAGTAAGCACGGCAGAATATTAATTCTGAAGCGTCTTCCCCTACAAAACAGGATTCCAACTTAACCACTGCACACTCAGCCCTCTCTTAGGAAGTACGGGGACGCATCTTTCGAGTTAATTAAAACCTTTGAAAAAGTCCGGTAGCAAAGAAACCAATGGAACTTTGTTTAACTCCTTGTTTCCTATGCGTTTCTACCTTTGGGGGAGGAGTTTATCTATTAACCAAATTCATATTCTGGGAAATCCACAAGGGGAAATTCTGGACTTAAGCTGTCTTGTAAGCCAGAAAACAACGTACTTCAGGTGTCAGACCTGTCAGATTTGAGTCAGCATGTGACAGTTTAAGTATCATCAGATACTATTTTAAACAAATCTGTTATGAAACTGTTAAGAGTTGTCGAGAGCAAGTACGTGATTTCAAGAAATTATTTTGTCTCCTTTTTAAAGTTAGAACTGCATTTTAGTCATTTGAAAAGCTATCGTGTTCCTCTTTCAACCAGCTTGCTTCTGGGCTCCAGAAAGAAGGGCCGCCGATTTCTGGTTCTAACCCAGGAAGACCGGGGAACAAAGTCTCCTCCTGAAGAAGCTGTTTTTCCACTCCGATTGTTTGATCCCCATCTCAGGAAAGAACTGCACCAACCATTAGAGTTTAAAAGGCACTGAGACTGTCTGAGGTTAGGCTGGAGGGGTAATCTTTTCTTTAAATGAGAACATATCGAGCACAGAGTTGGTGTCGTCTTGAGAGTAGGACTCTGACCATAGCGGAGCCAAAGAGATGGCTGGCAGGTCACTGTGACCCCAGAAGCCTGGGAAAGAGCCAGGTGGGACCTGAACAAAGCCTCCTATTGAGTCCAAACTCATTTCCTACATGCAGAAAATACTGCCTTTTACTGCCAACATCGGAGTTTGCTGCTTTGCTGAGTGAAAAACAAAAACAAAAACAAAGCATGCTTTGAACTTAGAGGGCAAAAAAGTGGACCTTTGGGGCCATTTTATTTCCCTTTCTTTGAAAAACTATCTCATACACCTCTTCTTTTTGCTCACCTGTCTGCCATGCTGAATGGGGCCTATATGGACTTGTAACCACTTATTCCAATACCCAAAGAAAATTCTCACTAAATCACACCACAGCCATCTAAATGGTTCCATGAAATTTAATGTTTGATTTCAACATCTCTAGAGATCTGATGCATTAATATACTTTTGATTCATAAAGGCATCTGCAAAAGAGTTCTGACAGGTATGTAGACTTTACAACAGTCTTTATACATTTATTTATGTATTGGTTTGGTCTGAGTGCTGTTTTAAGGGCACAGCTTTCAAAGTACAATCTGCTCCTTAAGAATTGTTGGCCATTATAAATATTTGAGTAATTTTTTTCATGGAAAGAAAGCTTACATTGATAGTTTAAAAGCCAGTAGCACTTGTCAAGTTTTAAATTCTACTGTTCATGCTTTTAACTCAGCTATGAGAATTTTGAAAATTTAATGACCAAGAAGATTATTAGTAATAAAATTAGGTATTTTCTATTAGACAGAATTTACCACCCTCATTATAATATGCCTTGGGAAAAATGTCTTTCCTGTTTTTTATTAATAAGACATATTCTTATAAGTATTTTATACTTTATGCTAGCAAGAAACACTATACTTATTGAAAGATTACAGATTAGAATCTTCCAGAGTTCACTTATATCTTCAAGAAAATGCTTCTTGATATGACATCGTGTGCGCGCACACACACACACACATACAATCTGCAGGTTAATATCATCAAGGCTCACAATCAGGGATTCCTGATAATCAGGGAGCATCTCAATCAGTTCCAAGGGGAAGATAGTCTTTTGACACAGTGCAGTCAAACCTTCTGTCTTGGCTACATGCCTATCATGGAGTTCTTACTTAAGAAATGAGAAATCCACTGCTTGAGGGGAAAGGCTCTCAAACGATATATCATGCTTCTAGGAATCTTTTTCAGAATATTATCATGCTATCCTAATAACGCAGGATATTAAGTCAGGATAAACATTTTTATTTTACTTTCTCTTCTCCTCTTACACCCTCCCCCATAACACAAGTCTACAACACACATGTGCACACCACGTGCCCCTGACCCCAGCACACAGTTGATATATGTCTGTTTTTTTGGTTTCCTCTTCCTTTGCTATCTCGAAGGCATCCCAATTTTAGGATTGAGTGCATTCAAATTTACAAACAAAAATAATTCAAAAGTTGGATTTTTCTGCAGGTGAGTCAGCTGGGACTTAGGGGGTCTGTTCACTGAGGGGTTCAAGGAAATCAGTACCCCTTCTGGAACTGGCAAATGCGTCACTAAAAAATCATCCCTTTGTCACAGAGCTGTATCTCCTGGTAGAAAAAAGACACCACGGCTGGAGTAACATCTCAGTTCTTTTCCCTTCATTATTTCCTGGGAATAGATTTGGAGCGGTCTCTGTGCTTATTTTGTGTCCCTTTGTGTGCTGATTGGGGGTGGGGGAAGAAAGTGCATGTTGGTAGCAAGAGGATATTTGTAGGGCTGAGGAGAAAGCTGCCATGAAATGTAGAAAAACATGCACTGCAACCTCTCCCTGCACCAGCGCTCGCGCTGTCTCTCTAGTTTCCAACGGGACACATGTGGGAGTGTGTTTCAGGTGCAGTGGAGTCACTGGAAACTGTGGTCAGTGAGTTGAGGTTCAGAAGCAGCCTATAGGGCAGCTTTAGGCAAGTTACTTAATCTCTCTGGGCTCAGTTGGCTCCTGGTCAAATTTTGTAAACAGTTGTGAGTCTTCTGTAGATCGGTGGAGATAACCCACAGCGTGAGGCAATTGGAATACGCCCAGCATGGTCCTCTTTGGAGCCTTCCCTCATGATTCCACTCCCTGTGGTAGTACCTGCGGACGTGCCCAGGCTGTTTCTGAACCACCACAACTGTGTCTCATTCATAGCCTTCCTTTTTCCGGATTTGTCAGTCATCTATGGGGATTGTGCACACCCTGGGGTTATTTACCCCAGGGTGGGTCCATCACTACGCCTCCCCTGATCTGGGCTGCTGTGCAGGCTTCAACCCTGCTCCTGGCCTCAACTCCCAGGCTCCTTTTTGGCCAATGGGAACTCTTGGTAGAAACTCTGAGGTGGGGTGAGATGAAACACCAGCACATTTCTCTCAGGTGCCACCTCCAAGGTCTCTGCCTTCCTCAAGACAGGCCTGTGTGGGTCTGGGCCTTGGGTCCCACAGACCCTTTCTCTCTTAGCCTCAGTAGGTCTCTGCTTCCGATTCTTGCCGGCCTCTCACTCACTTCACCATCCCTGTTTGGCTTCTCAGATTTTCCATCACCTATAAGGTGTAGTCAATTCTTTATGTTAAATTAAGTTACCTTGGTTTTAAATATTTATGGTGGATTCTGTTTTCCTGGTTGGACCCTGACTGGTCCATGGATTCCGTGTTAGTGGCGTTACTAAATGTTAGCCTCTGAGCTGGACATTCACACTATGGGATTTCAAAGTAATGGGTCCTTAGATTTTTTAGGTAAATGGAGCTAAACCATCACGAGGTCAAGTTAGCTTCAGGAAACTGCGGAATATAACTGTCCACGTAAACACAGAAGACACAGCAGGAACTCTGTTAACCCTGGCCACAGACTGAGTTGATAAAGGGAGTTGAAACTCCTGAAGGAAGGACCAGCAAGAATCTTGGTGATCAGGAATGCCATGTCCCAATAAGGCTGAGAGCAGGAGACCCTTTCTTAAGGCATGTAACTATTATTCCATGTTAGGCGAAGGGGTGGGATACCCCAGCAAGTTTAGGGTAAGTGGTCATAAACAACTTCTCTTGCCTGCTGCTGTTTGCATCACAACATCTAGTGGGGTGCCCCCAAGATGGTGAGGAAGGTAGGTTCTCTCCATTTCATAATCTTATTGCACTTGTAACAGGGAAAAAAATTCCTGTCGGAGTATTCCTAGTCATCAGCCATATAAATCCTTTTCACTGCTCCCCTCATCCCACTTCTAGCCCACTTCTAGAAAGGAAACATTCCCCTGTTTGTTGGGTTGGTTCTCGGCTCTTTTTTTGCAATGCACACTTGGGTTGATGAGTAAAAGAGAAGGAATAAAAGAAGGCAGAGAGGCTGAGTGAGTATGCCACCAAAGGAAAGGCAAGGGGGAGATATCCAGAAAGCAGGTGCCCGTTGTGCATGGGGAGAAACAGGAATTGAAGGAAGGGGAAGATGGAGGGGCAAAGAAAGGACCTTTTTTGAGGTGTCAGTTGAATGTGACTTTTATCTCCCTTAAAGCTCTTTGTTTTTTTAATGACTTATTTGAGAGAGAGATAACATGTGCACACAAGCAGGGGGAACGGGAGAGGGAGAAGCAGGCTCCCCACTGAGCAGGGAGCCTGGATGCAGGGCTCCATCCCAGGCCCCTGAGATCACCACCTGAGCTGAAGGCAGACGCTTAGCCACTGAGCCACCCAGGTTCCCCATCCATTAAAGCTCTTTAAAAGACACAAATAAAAATAAGTTGTACTTTAAAATGAGTTTTAGTGGTTAAATTGTACTTTTAAAAAATGTTTTATTTTTGCCACACTGCATGGGTATCTGAAGTTTATTTGGTTTCCAGGTTGTCTGTTGTGCGTCATTGGGACCCTAAAGGATGTTCGAGATGTGTGCGTGTTGTCTTTTAGCAAGTCAGAAAGCTGCTGACAATTGCATTTTTAATTTATGTGTTCATATGAAAAATATTGGTTGAGGGCCTGCTGTGTACCAGGCTCTGTGTAAAACTCCATTCTGTCCTCGAGAAACTCAAAGTCTAGGGAGAGGCCAATGTCATGCGGGGGATGAGGACCCAAGGCAAGCAGAGAGGAGGCATGCTGTTTTCAAACACCTAACACAGAGCCGGGCACACAGTAGGTGCTCAAATATGGAGTGAATTCAATAAGGGAGGGTGCAGGGCCTGTGAACCAAATGCAGGGATGTAGCAATACCAGTCAGCAGGGGCTCGCTCTCTATTATAGAATGGGAGTGAGGAGAAAAGGCGGTTCAACCAATGGCTTTCTGTCTGATAGCTAAACCAGTTCCATCAATTGTCATGTATTAAGGGCAGGAGGACCTACTACCCTGTGACAGAACAAGGGTGGGACAGGGACACACCGCCCTCTCTTCTCAAGGCAACCTTGTTCTATTTGGGAAGACAAGACAAACGCAGGATACACAGAGCAAATAATATGTCCCTGACAACGAAGCATAAACTCGCAAGCTCGACGTGCTTGTGTATTGTGGGAATTGTCTCTCAGGGAAGCTTTGCCTCCATTGGAGAATTCATACAACAGAAATAAATGCCCACAAGAATGTTTTGGGGACACTAAGGGGACACCACAGACTGCCTGGGAGAAGGCGTGTGCTGGAATGACGCACGTGGAGGAGTGACAGATTGGTGTTTATGAGCCGACAACTCTGGTTGGGTTTCCCCTGGAAGAATGCAAGAGAAACAGAGTGTGTGATGGAAGGAGGCCAAACTTCCTCCCTTACACACCACGTGGTCTCCGGATTGAAGCCCAGGGTCTAACTCCAAGCAAACTTGTAAAAATATGTTCACAGCTCTGTACGGCCAGAGATACCAAATGATGGCATTCCAACTACCTAAAATTCTAACTTCATACAAAAGTCGTGTTCTATCTGACCTTCCAGCAATCAAGCAACACAAGAGTGGGTCTTGTGTCCTCTGAGCTTCTCTAAAAAAAAAACCACATCTAATGGGCTGACCTACCTACCGTCTTCCACACTTATACCCTGGACAGTATTCAGTAAATATTTGTATAGTAAATGAATAAGAGAATGGCATAGAAGCATAGACTATAACACTAGAGAGTCCACTCCCTATTCTAATTAGGAAAACTTTACACCCATCCTTTAAGGTGATTTTTTTTTTTTTTTTTTTAAACAGTTGAAATGAAGCTACATGGGCTCAGCAGATTGCTAGTGGATACCGAGAGTTTCTACTGGGGACCATGAAAATGTTCTGAAATTAAATAGTGGTGACAGTGGCCCAACTCTCTGAATATAATACAACTCACTGAAGAGTGCACTTTAAAAGCATGAATTTTGCGGTATGTGTATTATATTTCAATAAAGCTGTTGTTTTTTAAAATCACAGTTGAGATTCAATCTCGATACACTATCATGCTAGAATCCAAATACAGCTCATTGTGCATAGTGTAACACATTAATCTTATTCTTGGAAACGAAGAGACTGACATCCCGACCCAATGAAAATTATGACCTTACATAGAGGAAAAAATTATTCTTTTGAAATATGAAACCACTTTGAACAGAAGACCAACATGCAAATGAGCAGGGGCTCAGAAACCTAGAGCTGAAAATATTTTGTTTGTGGATCAGAGAATTGGTAGCTTGCCTATTGATTCATTTGGTTGTTCATCCAACAAACATTTATTAAGAAATCTGAGTAGCAATATTTTTCTAAGGTCCTAAAGAGCTGTCTCATCCCTGGGCTGAATCATCGAGCACTAGAAAGGTTTGCAATTCCCTAAGAGCACTTGAATGTGCTACATACTGGTTGTATTTTCTACAATAGCGAGACTCTGGGGCTCTCTCAGATGAAAACTCGAACAGAAAGTTAGGCAACTCTAGAAGAAGTGGGTTCATATTGACCACAAATACTGATACTCTTATAAACAGAAAAATGAAAGTTCTTCTCTAGATATAGCGACCTCTTCCCAACATTTATGGCCCACAATGACACCAGTTCTCTATCCATCTGGAACCCACAGTAAACTTTAACAGACTATAGCTGTCCATTCTTATAAGCCTGCACTGTCTAGGGTGGCCACCACTAGGCATATAAAGTTATGAACACTTGAAATGTATCTTGTCCAAATTGGGGTGTGCTGTCAGCGTACAATACTCACCAAACGCTGAAGCCTTAGTACAAAGAATTTAAAACATCCCTTTAATATTTTAAAATCTGTATTATAGGTTGAAATGACACTATTTTAGATCTATTGGGTGCGATAAAATATGTCACCCTTCCCAGATGCCGCTATTCTTCCCCAGAGGATGAACGACAAAGGGACTCAGTTAATGAGAGCGCAGCCTTGGGAAGGTGACAAAGAATGGAATCAAAGGAGGTGAAGAGAGAGGCATGGCAAGCACTGCTTACTAAATTTTTACACCTGCTGTCATAAGTGTGTGGAAATTATGAGAATTAGGTTTATCATGTTACTCTAAAAGCTGGCTCAACCCTTCCGTTGCTCTGAAATATTGACCGTTTTAGAACCAAGAACTCTTTCTTGAAGGGGAATCCCAGCTGACCACAGGCAGGTCGTGCAGCTGGACCTGAAAAAGTAGACTGTACACAGAAGCTGACGTTAATTGCTACCATGCAGGCACATGGGATGGTTAGAGAGTTGAATCGGATGCAGAGGGAGCATCAAAAACTGCTGGAGCTCTTTACCCAGATATAAGTAGTCATTTTCAAACTAGATATTTTTAAGTTTAGTTTTAGGTTTTTGTTGTTGTTGTTGTTTTGTTTTGTTTTTTAAGAGAGAGGAAGAGTGCGATATGCCCACATGAGCCGGGAGGGAAGGGGCAGAGGGAGGGGGAGAATCCCAAGCAGGTTCCACACCCCGCACAGAGCCCAGTACAGGACTTGATCTCACAACCCCGACTTCACGACTTGAGCCAAAATCAACAGTCCAGCGCTTAACTGACTGAGCCACCTGGGTGTTTTTAATCTCCATATGGATCGAGGGCTCATAGCAAGGAGAAAGAGATAAGGGCATTGACACTGCATGAAATGGAGGGATGTAATTTTCAGGACATGTTCTGTGTGCAGTCCCTCTATGTGAACAGTCCCAACTGAAAAGAACGTAAATCTTGCAGAAAAACTCACATGGACTTCAAGCTCTCAGCCATTAATCCTGCAATGAGATCCCACAGCACCAGGGTAGGGTTATTAGAGAAACGAAGTTGAAATGACTGGGTAGCCTTCCAGGAGAGAGTATAGTTTGGTAGGGGAAGGGCACAAGAAAACAAGTAACGAAAGCAAAGGCGTATGTGCTGTAATTGTGATATTTGATTACTAGCAAATGTAGGAGAACACGCTTCATTTCACAAGTAATTGAAGACAAGTGTACATAGACTACTACTTGCTTAACAAAGCTACTGCTGCTGCACAACAATAAATACATTATCTGCTAATTATCTGAGTTATGGAAGTTAGTCCAATAGTGTGTATATATTTGTGTCTATGGCTCTTTGCTACCGGAGATATAGGACAAGCTAATTAGGACTGGGTCTTTTGTTTTCATTCTCTATGCCATTTGCTCAGGAAATTCTATGCTTTCCTCACAACTCTTGGTGCCCTAGAAGCTTTGTCCTTCAGGAAGAAGAAAACCTTTGTGAAGTTCAAGTTTTCACGGAGAGGCACTAATGATGATAAAATAATGACCAAGTATTTGGGAAAACAAATGAATTATTACAGCTGACAACTTTGGGGAAAGAAACATGAGCTAACTGATGAATTCTCTAATGAGTTCTCTGTAATATAGAGTGTCTGTGTATAGCGTCTATGTATAGGGTGACCTTATATATTGTGTGTATGTGTGCAAGCACGTGAGCATGCACACACTCAAGGGAGGAGAGATGTGGATAGATGGAGATGGTCTGCATTCTGGAGTCTCACATAATAATCTTAAAAATCACTGATAAATCTTTCCAAGTCTCTGTGGCCACTCTCGATTTGTGAATTAGACACCTTTGCTACATACCAAAAAATCGGTGTTCTCATATTTGTAAATTAACCATTTTAATCTTTTGATAATTGCTCAAGTTACATTTCCACCTCAGTTCAGTCTACTTTCATTTGAGAGACACTTTGGTCAAACATAGTTTAAGTAGTAGAAAGGGAATATTCTGGTCCTTTTTGGAAGATGCAACTGTGTGCAATTATTTGGAATCCCTTTACTCCTTTACCAGTTACTAGTAAGAAGCAAGAAAAAAAAGAGGGCATAGTTGAAACCTCCCGGAACAACATTTTAAGGATATCTAGATAAGACAAATTCTTAAAAAAAAAAAAAAAAAAAAGACTAAAAAGGAAATTCTATTCAATTAAGCAAGGAAACTATTACCCATTGGATTATTAGATACAAGGTTTTGCTTCTGTGTATGTGTTTTAGTGGCAAATAAAGAGACTTTACAGAATGCTAAAAATCTATATAAAATCTATGTGGGAAGCATACATATGCTCATTTTGCAGAACTTGGAGCATAGATATGTTGTCAATTTTTCCTATGCAGGTTTATAATTGTACACTTATTTTTTGGCATATCTTTGGCCAAATTTAGGACACAGTCCTCATTACTAGTCATTCTCTTATTGAAAAACCTTCCTAAGTGCAATTACATAACACCACACAGATAACATTTTGGAGGATATTTATAATTAGGTGAGAAATGAAAACAGGTGTCCCTTGCAGGGAGAAATCCCTACGGTATATTCTCTATGCATGTCCTGCCCTAGAAAAGATGTAAAAGTCATAATGAATTTGTTTTGAGGAAGCTAATGAACCTCCTTAGCTATGTGCTCTGTGAATTAGGTAATTTTCTATATGGCCTGGCTTTAAGAATATTTTCATTTTTAGTATTACTAAATCCTGCTAAAGGTAAAGAGGTTAACCATTTACTTAACGTGAGTTTTAGGATTACATGAGCTAATTAAGTAATAAGTGCCTGGTTCTGATGCCACAGCCTGGGAGAGGGAGGAGAAGGAAGATGAACCAGTGGCTCACGTGGCCTATCTACAGGGCAGGGCCAGAGAAGGAAAATTCATGATATAGGGCACATTTTGCTCATTCTGGTAAATCTTAAAGATTCATTTTGCTCCCAGTAGTTTCCCATTAAGAACAAATCAGTGGATACTAGAGGCTATTCTTGGTCAGTTCGTCATCCAAGAGAGCTCACTCCTAGTCACCCATCCATTGTCAGCCCTCCTAAGAGAGTATTTCCAGTTGGAGGACACTCCCACCCCCGACCTGGGACCGGGCTGAAGGACAGGGTGATGAGTGGTTGGAGCCTCTTCTCCCTCTGTCTTCTTTGACCTCTGCCCCTATAAATAAGCCTCTTTTCCTTCTTTAAATATCTCCTGTTGTTTCAACTAACTCATGAGTAGACTAAGAAATATTGTTGGGAAGCAGATTTCCTTAGCTTTTATTCTTTTAGTCTTCCAGAACACACACTGCTGATTATGGGTTTTAAAGATGCTTTCCAGTTTTGAAGAGTCATTGTAGCATTGTCCCTGTGTTTTATTTTGACCCCATCCCTTGTTTTCCTCTATAGCCTAGCTAACCCTATTCAAGTTATAGAAGGTTCCAGATGGGAACTTTGGCAGTTTGAAGAGTAGATGCTGGTATAGAATTTTTTCTTTTAAAGAGTTTACTTATTTATTTATGTATTTGAGGGAGAAAGAGAGAGCATGAGTGGGAGGGAGAGGGGAAGAAAGAGAGAGGGAAGCAGGGAGCCCGAGGTGGGGCTTGATCCCAGGACCCTGAGATTATGACCTGAGCCAAAGGCAGATACTTAACCAGCTGAGCCCCCCAGGCGCCCCAGTGCTGGGTATACATTAGGCTTTTAAAAGAAAAAAGTGGAAGCAATTAACAAAAACAACTAAGACAAATAGCAAGAATGCTTATTAAACGAGATTTTTTTTACTACACCAAATTACACGTATGTATTTTCCTCTTCATACTGAATATAATCTCTAGTTACATATTTCTTTGTTCTCTGTTTTCTCCTCAGAACCCCAGTCCCATGACTCAGTGATCAGATTTGCTCTGCATACTGCAAATCCAGCACCCAGCTCAGTGTCTGGCATGTGGAAGGGGCTTGGTGAGCAGCCAGCGAGTGAATAAATTGATGTTATGTTAGTGGATGTGTCATCTTCTGTTTCACATACATATGTGGATTTCCATTTCCTTTTCTTCAGACAATTAAAAAATCCTTAAGGCTTTCTATTCCTTGGTTCAAATTAGAAAGATGAACACAATCTACTCTATTTTTAAGGCTACATGGAAATGCTCTTAAAAAAAAAAAAAAAAGAAAGAAAAGAAAAGAAACTAAGCTGGCAAAAAAGAATCACACACTCAACACCGGAGTGGAATCATCTGGTCCACACTATTTCCCAAGCAAGAAATGCCTCTTTTCGTTATTTGAATGCTGTTTCTTGACTAAGGCTCACCATTTTTATTCATGGGTCTGGTCTTTCAATCTGTGTGTTCACAGCAGGAAGCTCCACTGTGAGATCCTCACCCCATGAAGGAGTCTACCTTAGCTGTGTGCTTCCATTTCATTCCAGAACAAAGGCATTCTAGCATGACCACAGAGGAATAAAATAACATTTGGTTGTCTCTTCACATTTAACAGCAAAAACGCACTTCTGCTATGAAGAGCCAGCAATAACATCTCCTACTGTCTTGTTTCCAGAGAAAGAAATGGAAATGGACCAGGGGCTGTGGAATTGGTCCTGTAATGGACGGGAACATTTGGCAGCTTGTTCTGCTGGATACTACCCAACCAGAGCTGAGTGCTAGGAATGATTACAGGTTGGTAATCAGAGGTTGAGAAACTTAAGGCCTTTTTATAGTCTTAGGGTGTTATAATTAGCTCAAACCAGAGCCCCTCCCAACTCCCAATTCCACTCAGTAGTGTTTAGAATTGCTTTCATCAGAATCAGCCAACTATGGGCTATCCTGTCTGTGGAGGATGGCTCTGCCCCTGTAAGAAGCAGCCCAAATATTTCCTGCTAACTCTGAGAAGACCAGAGCAGGTTCTCAACTCTGGCATTAAGATTGCTTCATCTCTCTCTTTGTTCCAAGGAATATGGCTTTACACCGCCCCTTCCCCATGCCTTGCTTGCTTGCTGCCCTGGCACCATGACCATTTCCCGGATGTTAAGCAGAGAGTGATGCTCCTGGTGACATAGCTACGTATCCACAGGTCTTTGCACACTGCTCGAGCACTGACACCAGCTGGGGGCCATTGTGGGGCTGAGTCCTAGGGTCCTGTCAGCTATTTTTCATATTCTGCCTCAGAATAGAATTTGCATCCCAGCCAAAACACCATCGGCCTCAAACAAAAAAGCAAAATAACCCTATATTCAATGCTAGTTTTAATTTCTATTTTTCTTAACTTGTCCACCCTATTGTGTATGATGTTCAGTATTAAATATATAGATAAATTAATGATTAGTATGCCTAATTCTAAACAAACAACAGTGATTTTTGGAAAAGGTTTTTTTTTTTTCAGACCTTCATTGGGTGTTTACCATGTACCAGCCCCTCTGCTACATGCTTTTCTAAGCTTATCAGTTAAATCTCATAATAATCTTACAAAAGATTTTATCCTTTGTTCCATTTTAGGGATGAGAAAGTCATTGTCCAGAGATGTTAACTAACTTACCCCATGGCCCATACCACCAATACACTTTGGGGTCAGAATTTGACTCCAGGCAATTCAACTCCAGAGTTCCTATACTGAATACAAATTCCAGCAATTTATTAAAATATATTAGATATATATTATGAATAGATTAGATTAGATTAGACATATTAGAAATAACCAGATTTGAAGGTTCCGGACATGCATAAATAACAGATAGGTGACTTGTCTATTACCTCAGTGAGTCAACAGGCTTAGCATGGTTATTTAGCGTGACTAATGGATAAATAACAAGTACCAAGGGGTTAGGAAATTATTCTTAGAAACCCTAGAAGTCTGTCTTGAGCCCTTTGGACATTATATCTTTAACTAGTGGTATGCAACGAAGTAGTTAAGTTCACGTGCAAAGTCCAGAAGCTTCTAGAATCAGCAAATTATGCCCGAAAAGCCTGAGAGTCTATGGAGACATTAAGAAAGATGAAGTGTATAACTAAGGCATCCAGCTCTGCGAGTCAGCTGCTTCCAGAGGAAGTATTCCCTGAGGAAGTTCCAAAGAATTATGTTAAGCTGTATTAATGTAAGAGGGTAAGAGAGAAGCCTGATTTCCAATTCAGCTTTGGAGTTCCCTTGGCTGGTGAAACAATTATAGGTCCCTTGCCATCAGCCTTCAGCGTGTCAGCATTTTTTTTTTCATTGCTTATTCAAATACATCCCTAAATCTCTTAGAGAAAATTCCCTGTTTCCCCTCATTATTTTCTTCTTTATTTTTATTGTAACACATCTTAAAGAGAAGTCCTGATTTGTAGCTCCTTCTTAAATACATGCATCCGTTCATTAATTCTTCTGATATTCTTCTGATATAATTCACCTCCTTCCACATTTATTGGTCAGCTACTCTATATCAGGCTTGGTCCTGGTGACAAACCTGGACAAGGTGTCCCTGGTGTTCTTCCTCCTCAGCCCTGGGCCCTTGTATGGCTCCCACTCTCTATAGCCTGGCAGATAAGTCAACTCTACATTCTATGCAACAAAGTTACCAACTTCATTTGTGTTCAATAAACTCAACTATTCCCCAACATGATTGATTCTTTACTGATGTAGGATGAAGAGGAGGCCCAGTGGTGACTATAGCTTACCAGGCTTTTTCATCAATCTCATTTCATTTTTTCTCAAAACAACAATATATTGAGCAGGGGAGGGGAATCTAGTTGTAGAATATAATATAAATAAATATAGGTACAAATAAAATTCCTCATTATTTATTTGTGTTTGTATGGACAAGGAGAAAGGGAAGGAGGGATGGACTTTTGACTGTGTGCATTGCCAGTATTGGGGGCAGGGAGGAGGGGAGGGATAAAGGGAGAAATCATTTTCACTTTATACAGTTTTGTTTAGTTTTGTTAGCCCTTGTTTTATCAGGCAAAATAAGTATGCATTACTTTTGTAGTTTGAAAAGTATCAAAAAATTTTTACACCTAAAAAGCAAACAGAAAAATAAAATAACTATGAGGTTGAGATTAATAATTCCTCATTTTTATGGGTGAAGAAATTGAATTCTGAGGGAAAGCAGGGTCTTTCTCAGGATATAGGGTCAAGGATAAGCAGACCCTATAAGCAACCCTGGCTCAAGAGGACAGTGAGATTTTTGCCCACAACAGCTGTTTCCTTTCTGTAGAACAAATTCATCAGAAACTTGTTAGGATTTAGGGCATTGTACAAAAGCAAAATAAAAGTCTCTGGTACTAGGGCATGAGACATTTGGACTAAAGGGATCAACAGTAGACCAGTTGGCTCTGAGTGTGATGTAGGACACCAGGTTGAGGACACCAAGGTCTTTGTAACTTCTCCCAAGTTCAGAAACCTTCTTATAACTTCCAGATATCATCAAATCACTCTTAAGGAAGCAGGTTAAGGTTGACTGTTGTTTGCAGGTATGCACAATTGTGTGGGCACTGAGTACTCAGTTCGGAAATGCTGATGAGGTTTTTCTACCCATTTCTCTGTGTTGAGTATAGTTTTTAACATCTGGTGCCGGTGAAAATTAATTTACATACCTAGAGGCCCTCACCTCTTCCATGGAAGAGTCTTGGAAAAGAGGAGAGATATAGTGGTTTCAGACCATGCTCATCAAAAAATTAAGTGTACTTGGAACTAAGCAAGAGGGCAACCAGCAGAATTCTGGCCCTTGAGGCAGGCTTCCCAGAAGACCAGAAAGTAAAATAGGTATAGCCAAGCTTAAACCAAGATGTTCATAGGATTCAGTGTCTTCTCAGTACCATATTTAGAGAAACAAAAGTCTGATTATAAAGTATAGCCTAAATATTTCAGATAAATTGAGTGTTCACACACACGCATAGGCACAAAGTGGCAGGGGTGGCGGAGGATGTGGGGGCTGTTTATCTGACATGCTGCCACACATCTTACTCTTATGCTCCGTCTCCCTCCACGTCCTGGCTTTTCAGTCTCTCTTCTCACAGTCTCCTTAGGCCAGGTATGCTTCTGGACTATCTCCTCCTTCCTTGGTCTTGTGTAACTACCTTGACAAATAACTTTTCCCACCACACAGTGTGAGCAGAGCATCCCCTTTGGTTGCTATTCTGTTCCCAATCTACCCCATCCTGCCTTGGCCAAATTCTCCCTCTGCCCACCCTACACTCATCAGCATTCCCGCTGATAGAACGCTCTGCCATAAGACTGGATTTCACCTTACAGCCTAATGTGTGGAACAATAATCTAGTGGATCATGGCAAATAATAACAGAAAGGTGGAACTGCTTCAAGTGGAGTCTGCATTGAGGAACGTTTCCAGGACTGTCTGAGTTGTCCCTTTCCCAGCTTTGCATTCTTAGATGGGAGCAGTATCCACTCATTTCCTCTTTTGATGGAGGTAGATGACTAAGCCTAGTGGATTTCACATAAATATTTCATGCTTTGTAAAATAACAAAAATAGGAATCAAGACCTTGGACACAAGTGACGGATCACCTTGAGATGAACCAAGGCACAATGCAGTAGTGTTCCACCTATTGTTTCTCCTATTTATTCTACACATTAGATATCTACGTATGGATTTATCCTTCTTCATCCTGATCATGATCGTGATCATCATCTATCTTATTCAAGTAGATCTTTTTAGGAAACCAGGGATGAAGTTCAGAAGAAAAACTTAACAATAGACAAATAACACCCTTTTTAAATAAATGTGTAATACTCAAATTCCATGTCTGAAGGTAGCTCCAGAACCATAATTCTTGATCCCAGATATGCCAAGAAAGATTCCTATTTCTTATTTTGTCCCATTACAATGTCCATGACATCGTTATCCAAATGAACATTTCCATGTCTGCAGAGTTGCCGAGTTCCTCTTTGCTCTAGTGCAAGTTGTTGTCTAAGAATATCCAGTCAGTCCAGGTGCAGGTAATTCACCAGGCTTTGTTTCGTGCTGACCAGGGCCAAGCTCAGGGGTCTCCAGACTTTTCAATAGTGTATATTATGTATACATTGAATGTACAGATAAAATCAATGAAAACAGAAAAGAGAAGATTTTCTTCCCATATATCAGTGGATCATGTTGTGTACCATCTGGAGACCACCAGCCTGTCCCATACTTAATTACAACATGTGTGATTCATCAAGAGGGTAGGTGGCCACTCATTGGAAATACTTTGCTTTCCAGACAACAAACAGCAGGGAGCGTGCATGGACCCTCTTGAAAGATGCTGTGCAAGCCAGTGCTTCTCTAAGATTCCTGGAATCCTACTGTTCTGTTGCTTCCTTCCCATTCATAGTTGCCCAGGCATTTTTGGATGAACAGGAAGGGGATATCTATTGAACTGGTGATGATTTTGATGCCTTTGAATAAAGTTTTATATCTTGAGATGACCTTAGCCATCATTATGAAAGAAAATTAAGAACCTCCTTGAGAGTGGCTCAGTCAGTTAAGCATCTGATTCTTGATTTCAGCTCAGGTCCTGATCTCAGGGAAGTGAGACTGAGCCCTGCATTGAGAGGCCTGCTTGGGATTCTTTCTCTCAATTTCTCTCTCTCTCTCTCTCTTCCTCTGCTCCTCCTCCCCTGCTCATGCACATGCCCTCTCTCTTAAAACAAACCAACAAAACAAACTAACAAACAAACACAACAATCTCCTAGAGACCATCTTTTACCTTTTTTTTTTTTTTTTTTAAACTATGTAATGTTCCAGCACAAGAGTAGGACTTCAAACTAGAAATCAAGGGCTAGCAGTGCAGCCCTGAACTATGAGTGTCTAAGGCAGGTGCATGAGCCTGTGCTTGGTGACCACCTGGGCTACCACTTGGGAGACCATCCCTTTGGATCCTGCCCCCAGGAAAGAGTTAACTGGCCAAACTGAATAATGTTAACAACAACAACAACAACAACAACAACAACAAAATGAACCTGTGAATCACAAAGCTTGTGAGAGCAAAGAAATGCAGAGAAGTGGCTTGGTGTTAGAGGGGTTGGGAAAGGCCTTGAATGTAGATAAGGCAGGAGCCAGAGAGCATAATTAAGCCAAAAGCCTTGGGCCTTCACCCAGGCAAGCCCTACAATCTCCTGTTTGCTTGGTGTGGGGAACTTCAGTTAATATTTCCATTTAAAACCCTCAGGTGGCACCTGCCGGCTACCTCCCTCTGTGGCCGCCAGTGGGGTGTAGAGAATAAGTGAAGCCTTATGAATTTATAAAATATGTTAATAGACTGCTTGGTAAGCAGGTGGATTGTCCCAGCTGGAGACCGAGAGCAGAGGCAGGAGCCATGAGGATGAGCAGTATTTGACACCTCATCAGACTGGGCTGGGGGAAGGGCCTTGCCTGAGGGGGTCAGGAAGGGCTCAGACTGCTCACTGGAGCCAGGATAACTCTCGGCACTATGGTGGTTCTCTTTCTATGTAGACTTCTTTCCTCCACAGCTTCCCTCTGTGGATTACATGCTGGTAGCAGTGAAGGCGAAGTTCAGAGCAGCCTCCTTGTATGGGTCTGGAAGCCTCAGACTGCACCTTCAGCCCCAGCTGAGATGGAGGCCATTTCTCTGTCTCTGGGAAAACAAACTCTGAAACCTGGCAGGTCACAATAATGTTTGCGCTGAAGTCACCTTATTCTGTCCCCGGTTGGTGTCACAAAAATATCCCAGCCCCACTAGAAGTAGAGGGAAAAAAAGAACGGAAAGTATGAGGGGAAAAAGGTTTTCTGATAAATTCCAAATGAAGCTTGAGTGCCCTTTCTGCTGAGTCTTTTATTACCGATGATTCAATGTTCACTGTATGTCCCACCTCGGTCATGGGTCTAATGGCATGAACTTCCAAGTGATGCAATTCTTTCTCAGGACTTCATAGCATCTTGGGCACAAAGTTATTTTCTTTCTTTCTTTTTTTTTTTTTTAAGATTTTATTTATTTATTTCACAGAGAGAGATCACAAGTAGGCAGAGAGGCAGGCAGAGAGAGAGGAAGGGAAGCAGGCTCCCTGCTGAGCAGAGAGCCCGATGCAGGACTCGATCCCAGGACCCTGAGATCACGACCTGAGCCAAAGGCAGCGGCTTAACACACTGAGCCACCCAGGCACCCCACAATGTTATTTTCATACTTCTCATTTTACTTTGCAAATTGTAGTTCATATGTCGACCACTTTCGCAAAGCGTGAACCATTTTGGGGCAGGAGACCAGATTTATTTATTTACTTCCCCTCTCTCATTTGTTATTTTATTTTATTATAATCATATATTATTCTATTATTCTCTTTATTTACACAGCCAATGAATTTATATCAAATAAAATTATTCCAAGGAAATAGATGTGCTGAATATTAAAATGTCTTTGTAAGCCTCAATAGTTAACATGGTGTGGGATCTTTGCAAAAGAGTCCCAAGAATATATGGTACATGATGAAGACAGCGATCAGAAGGGGAGAAATAAAAGTTTCCATAAATTTTGTTGGAGCAACCAGATAGCCTACCAGGAAAAACAAAAACAAAAACCCTTATAGGTACATTAGCATAAACTACAAATGGATGAAAAATTTAAATGTGAAAAAGAAGAAACCATCAAACTTTAGAAGAAATTCAGAAGCCATAAAAAATCGACAAATACTAATTGAAGCCATACAGATTGACAAGTAAAAAATCCTCTTATCTAGCAAAAACAAAACAAAGAGGGAAAAAGAATCCTGAAATTCTTGGATTTGACTGAATGGTTCAGTCAATTAAGCATCTGTCTTCAGCTCAGGTCATGATTCCAGGGTCTGGGATCAAGTCCCACGTTGGGATCCTCACTCAGTGAGGAGCCTGCTTCTCCCTCTCTTTGTTGCTCCCCCTGCTTGTCCTCTCTCTCTCTCTCTCTCTCTGACAAATAAATAAACAAAATATTTGGGAAAAAATCCTGCAAGGAAAATCAAAAGACAATTGAAAGAAAACTATGAGAAGAGAAATATTTGAAATTCATATCACAAAGAGCTGATTTCCCTAATATAAATTCATAAGACCAATAGCATAATAAAGAAAATGGGGGAAAATATATGAATAGAGAATTCCAAAAAAAAACAACAAAAAAAGAAGGTACAAATTCCACTTAAACATCTGAAAGGATGTCCCATCTATATTATAATTAAGGTAATGCAAATTAAAATTTCACAGAAACAATACTTTTCAGTCTATCAGGCTGTTAAAAATCTAAATGTTTGAGGATAATTCTATTGGCAAGATCTCAAATAATAGGTGTTCTCCTACACTATTGATGGTGGATATTATAGCAGTGCATTCCCCCATGGAGAGATATTTCTGAATATTTACCCAAATCACAAATGGGTAATTTCTAATTTATATAAAAATCTTACTTCTGGGAACTTATCTTGTGGATATAATGATACAATTGTACAAAAATTATGTCTATACAAACTTGTTAGTTGGTGCATTGTTATAGTGGCAAAAGACTAGAATTAGGTGAAATATCCATTTATAAAAAAGCATGTATTTAGCAAGGTGTGGTACATCCATATACTAGAATACTATGCAAATGTACAAGAAAATGAGGGGGCTGTTCTATATGTGCTGGTACGGAAAGGTTTCCTTTCTATGAAATGATATGCTGAAATCCTCAAGACATATTGCTTAAATAAGAAAGTAAAATGTATTCTGAGGGTTGCCGGGGGAGGAGGGTACAGAAAGTATGGTTGGGTTATGGACATTGGGGAGGGTATGTGCTACGGTGAGTGCTGTGAAGTGTGTAAGCCTGATGACTCACAGACCTGTACCCCTGGGGCAAATAATACATTATATGTTAATTTTTTTAAAAAGAAAGCAAAATGTATACTATGGTAAGGAGTATAGAACCTTTGTATAAAAAGGTGAAAAACAGGAATATATACTTCTGTTTTTTTACATAAAAAACAAAGACACAAGTAACTAATGTTTCCCCTGTGGAAGTGAAGGACAACAATAAAGTAGAAACATTTTGCTGAATACCTCTTCATATTGTTTTTATTTGATGTCCTATGAATGGATTAACTATTTAAAACATATATATATATATATATCATATACATCAGTCGTGTTGAAATATGTCTGATTTTAATAGTATCACCCAAAGAATCTTTAGGGGAACCAAAACAAAACTCAAAACTGGTTCTTACAAATTACTCTGTTTCCTTCTTTCTTTCTTTCTTTTTTTTCCTGTTCCCATTAGGGCCTTTAAGCCTGATGTATTTCTTCCTTTGACATGGAGAAGAAGATAAATAGCTGTTCTGATGAGTGGCCTGAGGTTTGGGGGTATTCCATCCACAGTATGGAAACCACTGTTTCCTCATTAACTGTGGACATGGATATCTGTTTCTGAGACACCAGCTCTCTTAATGCACTGAGTATTTTACTCTATAGATCACTGTTCTCAAGCCGCCAGCAACACCCAAGTAGATCAACAGCTGTCATATTTCAGCCCAAGAGTGGCTGAAAGGAAAAGCGATGTCTCCCACCTTGAGATGAATAGCCCTGGGGTTCCAGGTGTTTGCTCTTATATGCCAGAGCTAATTTTCCCCAGTTATAAAGAGTGGTTTATGTATCGTTTGATTTAGTGATGCTTCCACGCAAAATATAAGAGTTCCCAAGTGCAACTCTGTAGATGAAATAAAAAAGTCCGTCTGTAATTTGTGTAGACATAGGAAACCCCGTCAATTGCCCCGATCTAGTGGGTCCATTTCTAGGTCTAGAGAAGAGAGGTGGGTGAGGTTCTGAGTCTGGTGGAACAAATGTGGGGACAGGAGTCGGAGGAAGGAGGAGGCTTCTACTTGCTTCTCATTCCAATCCGATTTTTCTCTGAACTCTCTTCTTCTAAAGGCCTTTGCACTTGCTGTCTCTTCTGCTCAGAAGTGGCTACCCTGTATCTCTGAATGTTTATCTTCTCTGTGTCATTTAGATCTAAGCTCCAATTTGCCTCTGGAGATGTACTTTTTTTGTTTCCCCACGCCCCCTATTAAATTATTCAGTCACCTCCTCTGGTTTACTTTCTTGGTGGCACGAATTTCTGTCTGAAATGGCACTGCTCTTTTGTTACTCATGTATCATTTATCATTCCTATTCTCTCTACCACCTGATAGCTTACAGACTGCAGAAGGGCAGGGTCCTGGTCTGGCTTGCCCTCCCATGTATTCTTGGTGCCTAGAACAGTGACTGACCCATTATAAGATCTTGATGAATATTTGTTACATGAATAAATGGACATTAGGGTCCATGTCTGATGAGGTTTTGTACATAAAACCTCACATATGAAAAACATTTAACAAATACTCCTTCAATGAATGCATAAATTCAAGCGAACTCTCCATTAGACATTTGCCTTTCAAAACACTCAATCTGGCAAAGAAAAGATTCTGGATCAACACTTATTTGTTTGATACCCTTGTATCATACTTAAAATAATTACTGAGATTTCTGAAATTCTGAATAAAAAAAAAGACAGCCTTCTCTTATGTTTTCAGTATTTGTTAAGAAGGCCCAATATGCATTTTAAAAAGGCTTATTTAACTTAAAGGGTTATGTGACTATCAGCACACTTATTTATTATACATGTAATTTCTTTCTTGAGAATCAATGGTACTTGTCCTAAACTGAATAAATTTTTCCTCTGATGACTGATTAAAAAATCAATTGGACAAAATTTTTTGTCATGAGCAATGCAATATTTCTTTAGTTATTTTATTCCGATTTTGAATGCCATTTTTATAAGCATAAAAATAGATTTTTAAGTTGTATAAACAACTACAGTTTATTGATGTGTTGGTTTAGTCAATCCTAAGCACAAGGTTATATTTACAGTATTTACAGACATAATTAGTTATATTTAAAAATACAAATACTATCTTTGCTTTTTTTTGTTCTATCTTTGCTTTTTAATGAGACTTAAATCCATTTTTAGAAAGACCATTTCCTTCTCGAACATATGTCCTTTTTTTATGTGGTGAAATTACAGATAATAAGCCACGTTTTAGAAAGGGGAATGAATATTTATTGTGTGTCTGGACATGTTCTAGACGTGGTGCTGGGTATTGTTCATATGTTAGGGCCCACCAATTAGTCTCTGGAGTTTTCTGCCACGACTTAGCCTTTAAGGAACAACCCTTGTGAGCAGTTCTGTATGATGCAGTTTACACTGTGAGATGGTCCCTTGGGTCACATGGGGCTATGAGAATCAGAAACTCTGAGAATGGGTTCAGCAATCTTTTTCAGTTTAACACTTTCCTGTGGGTTCTGAAGCAAGCTAAAGTTTGAGGCTCACTGATATACACCATCCCCAAGTTCTCTTTTACATCTAAAATTTAGTGATCTAGAAGACTTAAGGGGACAAAAAGTTCACCAAGAATTAGAGGGCTGCCTGGCTGGTTTAGTCAGTAGAGCATGCTACTCTTGACCTCAGGGTCATGAGTTCAAGCTCCATGTTGGGCATAGAGCCTACTTAAAATTAAAAAAAAAAAAATTTCTGACAAGAATTAGAGAATCTGGAGAAAATCTTAACAGAAGAGGTGGGGTCTGATCTACTCTTATATTGTCATACTCATCATAAGGGATGGATAAGACTTTAAGAAGTAAAGGAGTATGGGATTGGCCAACATTATAGGCTAAGGGACAGGTAGGAGTGGGAATGGAGAGATGGGGATTTCATCATTTACTTGTGATCAGGGAGATCAAGCAAGTGAAGCAGGAAATGAGGGTAATATGAGGTAGCCCTGGTCAATAAAGTTGGATGAGTACAGTAGGGCAGTGTATGGTAGATCTTACATATTAAATATTAGGTTTATACTTAGGGTTGATTATTTTGTGTGTGTCTTTGTTATCCTTGGAGTTAACAGAGTTGCTATATGCAGTTAACTTTCTTATTGAAGATAAACTAAGACACCCAATATTTTTTTGTAAACTTAAAAAAAAAGTGAGTATGATAGGAACAAAACACAAGAACAATAAAGATCTAGAACTTTGTACCAAAGTACAACAATAACATGCCTTGATCTGAGAGAATGTTTCAGAATGTTCTCAGCCTTTATTACCAAGTTGTCTTTCCTTTCAGAGCCTTAGGTCAGGCCCCCTTTTCTCTAGATCTCTTTCAGAATTGAGTCCTGCCCCCTCCAAAGTCTTAAAATCCACTTTAGTGTTGCCCTGTACTCTTGTTTTTCCAAGAATATCTTAATTAAAACTTCATTCAGTTAATGAAACAAGTTATTCTTAATTTTCTTCAAATCCTTAATGAGTCTACAGATTAAGGCATTAGGGATTACTCCTCTCAATTAATGACATTTCAGTTGAGCGGGCATTAGCTTAATCTTTTAAGTTTTTTTCACAATGTTAATACTCTCCATTAAACATCCTTAAATTACTAAACTCCATTCCGATACAACTGAAGCAGGAGAAATCATCGTTATGACTGTATTTCAGAATTCCTTAGTAGTGAAGTGTTCTCCAAACTCCAGCTCTCGGGCCCAACAATAGCTGTTCTGACCTGGCGGAGCCATCTCATTTTTCCTTTTCTTCCATGTGGCTCCAAAGAAACATCGAGTTAATTTTCACCTGGTCCTGGGGGCATGACCTAGTGGTCCCTCCACCTATGCCTGCTTGGAATCCTGGCATAGTAAGTTGAATAAATAGTTGTTAAATTGGAGTGAGTCTCATCTCCCTAACCAATTCATGTTACTCACACTTAAAAAAAATTGGCTCATGTTTCTTACAGAGAGCATACAATGAAGAACTAGCTCTGTCATTACTCTCTTTCTTCACATTCCTGATACACTGATTTATCCATCTTCTAAAATGCATTTCAGGATGCATTGTCCAGTAATCAGTATTAGGACTAATTGAAATACATAGAGAAATACATAAAGAAAAAAATTAAGTTGGATCTTTTCCTCACATCTTTTCAAATGCAAACGCTGATAGATAAAAATACTAAGTTAAAAAATATTAGTCTAGAAGGAAACACTAGTGAATTTGCTATAATATTGGGGGGAAAGAGACCTTCTGAGTCCTACCAAAGGCAGCTTAACAAACCTGATCATAAAAACTTCTTAAACTCCTTTAAATAAGAATATCAAAAATAAACACTATTCATTATATATGAAAATTTGGGGGAAATTATAGATGAAAATTGGGGGAAAATGTTCAATACGATAAAGGGCATATTCCCCTAAGTAATAAAAATCTCATACAAATTGGTATTAAAACAAGATTTTTTTAAAAAACTGAAAAATGGATAAAGTACATTAACAAGCAAGACACAGGAAAGAGAACACAATAGCTTATAAATATACAGAAAAATATTCTGCTCACTACTAGTCAAAGAAATGAAAACAAATTAAAACAAAAAGGGGCCATGTGGGGGAGGCATCATGGATGGTTACAAATAGACCAAGATTTATTTTAACAACCAGGGTTGATTTTGGTTCAGAAGCAGACCTTCTTGTATGTTGCTGGTGAATACTAAAAAACCCTCCCACAGAGAATTTTTGAGATGCATTTTACCTCGAGATATTCATTCTAAGGAAGCAAATCCTGTGGCCAAAAATTTAGCTAAAGAGACATTCATGTCACCATTGTACATGCTACTGAAAAAAAATGAGAACTTTCAACAGTTGGGAATTGGTTAATACATCATCATATAATTAAACAATAAAATACTATGCGGTCATTAAAAATGAGGTTGAGGCAAAAGATTTAAAGAACTAGAATACTGGGGTGCCTGAGTGGTTCAGTTGATCAAGTGTCAGACTCTTGATTTCAGCTCTGGTCATGATCTCAGGGTCCTGAGAGCAAGCCCCTCATCAGGCACTGCACTGAGCATGGAGGCTGCCTATGATCTCTCCCTCTGCTCTTCTGCCCATGCCACTCATGCTCTTTCTCTCTAAAACAAACAAATACATAATAAATACACAAATAAAATTTATTAAAAAAATTTTATTTTAAACAGAATACTGTTCACTGGAAACTGTAGTGAAAAGAGCAGATGCCTGGATTTAAAATGTTTATTCCTGAGTAAAGATTTGTGCAATATGAACTTTCTTATTTTTTTTATTTACCAGTATTACCAACATTTTTTTTTTTTAAATATTGAGCGTGTATAACAAACCCCTGAGAGTGGTGTTTGGAAGTGGAAGTTTAGTTTAGAGAATGTTGCAGTACAGATTTCAGCCAGCAAAAGACACTTGGAACATCCACTGTTCTCCCTTTCCAAGGGAATCTAAAAGACCAACCTTTAAGAGGAGCTGTCTTGGCAGTGAGGAAAACTGTTTTCACTATATAATAAAACTTCTCTAAAAATCTCAAACAATTAATAATTCCTGGGATTCCCAAGTTATACAAGTGGCTAAGAATTTGTCTCTAAAGCCATAAAATGCTCTAGATCACATAAATGTCTTAGATGAAATCTCTCTCCAATTTTATACATTTTTCACAGCGTCTTCAAGGAAAGCTTATTGAATGGGAGAGTGACTATTGCAAATAGCTCAGGATCATGGGTGTGTACCTCATGTATGTCTCTGTGGTATGCTGATGCCCTCAGGGTACATGAACCTCAATGCTAAATGGCCTCAACTGTAGTGTTTCTGGTTTCCTTAGTAAAATTTTATGTTATTTGTGTTTCTTCCCTGGCAGACAGCTAATTCCTGCTTTAGTCTATATGCTAATACGGATTAGCTCCTCAGCCAAATTCTTTTTGGAGACTTTTAATATATGGTGAGGTTGGAAACCACACAACTAAGTCAATAAGAATCATGTGTAAAATGAGAATAAATGGGCACTAAGGGAAAATTTGAGAGACTCTCTTAAAAATGAAGCATATGTATATGGGGTGCCTGGGTGGCTCAGTGGGCGAAACGACTGACTCTTGAGTTCAGTTCAAGTCATGACCTTAGGGTCGTGAGATCAAGCCTTGCATCAGGCTCTGCCTTGGGCATGGAGCCTGTTTAAGATTCTCCCTCTCCCTCTTCCTCTGCCCTGACGCAACCCTTATGGGTGTGGGCACTCTTTCTAGCTCTTAAAAAAATATGAAGTGTATATGCTTAATGAAGCAATTTTGTTAACACTTATTTGATATGTGTATTCTATATCCTGTGAGATACAATTGCTATATAATTAAATTCCACAAAGACGATGAATGATGAATATGCTACTGCGTTTCTTAGCCTCAATATCTTTTAAGAATCATTGTTTTTAAAGATTTTTTTACTTATTTGACAGAGAGAGAAACAGAGAGAGAGGGAACACGAGCAGGGGGAATGGGGAGGGAGAAGCAGGCTCCCCAATGAGCAGGGAGCCTGATGCGGGGCTCGATCCCAGAACCCCGAGATCATGACCTGAGCTGAAGGCAGATGCTTAATGACTAAGCAACCCAGGTGCCCCAAGAATAATTTTATCTTAAAATTCATCTATAATTTTAGATCTTTGATGAAAAAAAGTACAATCAGATAGTACACCAATTATTGCTGTACTGTGAAGAATGACTCAAGAACACCTGGATATGGAAGGGAAGTCATTTTTTTCTTTCTGTAAATCAAATTATTCTGGAAAAATTCATCTACAATGTTGGAAGTCAGCATGTAGCTACCTTTGGGAGTCAGTTACTGGTAGAAGAAAGGGGCGTCTCCGGGTAAGTGGCAGTGCTCTTTTTCTTGATCTATGTTTGGTTATTTATATGCTTTCATTTGGGGCGCCTGGTGGCTCAGTGCCTTAGGACCTCTGCCTTCAGCTCAGGTCATGATCCCAGTGTCCTGGGATAGAGCCCCGCATCAGACTGTGCTCAGCAGGGAGCCTGTTTCCCTTCCTCTCTCTGCCTGCCTCTCTGCCTACTTGTAATCTCTCTCTGTCAAATAAATAAATAAAATCTTTAAAAATAATAATAATGATAATAATAATAATAAATGCTTTCATTTTCAGAAAATTCACTTGGCTGAACACTTACAGTGTGGGTGGTTCTAAGAGTGTGTATTGCACATCAATATAAAGTTTATTACACAAAAATTAGGTCCTTCTAAATATAAAAAACTGCACTTTGGAATCTTGTCTTTGGGCCAAAAGGAGTTAATAATCAATCTTTAATGGTTTCCTAGCAACGGGTGCTTTTCCTTAGTGAAGATGGAGACGGCACTTTATCACCTGTTTATTCTCACAAAGTCACCTCTCGTGGTGAGACACAACAAAATGGGGTCTTTGATGGGCCTCCAAGTCAACTACAATCTTACATAGGGTTGATGTTTCACTGATTGTTCCTGTCCATCCTTATCATGTTTTGATTTTGAGGTGACAATTTGTCCCTCTCCTGATCTCCTTATTACACAGGGCTGTTGGTAGGATCAAAGAAGACATTGGGTGAAAGTATGTCAAGTGCCAGGCTAACGATAGGCATCATTGCCACCGCCATCACCACTACCCTCAACGTCAAGTTTGCTTTTTTCTAACCTAGACTAGAGAATACAAGCTTCTGCATTGCATTCGTCTTGCCCTATGGTGATTGTCCTTATTTCTTGTACCATGAACACTAGACTGTCCCTTAAAGAGGTCAGCTAGAACACCTGAGTCAGTGTATGTGTCAGGCTTGCCCCTTTATCATCCATAATGAAGACAGACATTGCAAATGAATGCCAGCATTTTCTTCTGCCTGAGCATGGGGCTTATCTCAGAATTCTTCTTAGCACTGCAACCTAATTACACTTGACCCTTGAACAACAAGGAGGTTAGAGGAACCAACCCCACTGCACAGTTGAAAGTCTGCACAAAACTTTCAACTTCCCCCAAACTTAACTACAAATAGTCTACTGTTGACTAGAAGTCCCACTGATAACATAAATAGTTGATTAACACATATTTGGTATGTTATATGTATTATACGCTGTATTCTTACAATAAAGGAAGCTGGCGAAAAGAATGCCGTTATTAAGAAACTCATAAGGAAGAAAAAATACATTTATAGTGTTGTACTGTATTTATTTTTTAAAAATCCACATATGGACCCACACACTGGAAAACTTGTGTTTTTCAAGGGTCAGCGGTATTTAGATTTGTTTTGTGGGAAAAGCGTATTTCCCATCCTTAACATAGGCATCAAGGCTATCCCTTGGAGGTTAAAATTATAGATTTGTAACATTAAGTGATAAAAAGGGTTGTAAGAAATTACTTAGTTCAGTCTTGTCAAGAGTGGCCCCCAGTCCAGCACATTAAGATTACCTGGGAACTTTTTGGAAATGTTTTCCACTCACCCACCTCTGCCAACCAACTGAACCAGACCCTCCAAGGTTGGGACTCTCTAACCAAAATTTTAATAAGCACTCTAGTGATTTCGGTGTGTGATAAAGTTTGTGAACCACCACTCTAGCCCAATCCGGTTAGTTTTTGCCGATAAAGAACCTTACATGTACAGATGTTAAGCCATTTTCCCAAGGTTATCCATGGAATTAGTTGCCAAATAGAAACAAATTCAACTTCCTAATTCTTGTTGCTACATTGGACAGTAAGTAAAGAACTGCAATAAAACTTCTCTCTAATTTTCTACCTTAAATTTCTAAGCAAAAATTTTTGTCATTTCTCAACATCTTTTGGGGGCCACCCCTCCACCATTCTTAGTCTATGCAGTTCAGGTGTAAGGTTTTGAGTGGACTCATAATCTGGTCTGGCCAGAGCACCTCCCATCCCCTCACTCCTGCCAAGAGTGCAGACAAAAGAGGTCACTTGTGTCTGGAACTGTCAAAGTCTTCATTGTCATTCATTGGAAAAAGCCTTTCTGAAAAGGGAGTAGGTATAGAGAAAGTGTAACTGAGAGATGCACAGAGAAAAGAGCTCTGATGGCATTATTTCAACTTCAACTCCAGGACCAGTCAAGCCTGGAAGGTAGACTAGCTCTGAACCTTTCTGTTATGTAAATGTCCCTCCCCTCCATTTTTGTTTTGTTTGAGCCAGATTTGATTTGCTTTTCCATCCCATACAATCAAAGAGCTCTGATTGGTTTTTTGGAAATGTGTATCATTTTAATACCTATGGCTTAATCACCGGAGAATAGGGATTACAGGGCAAGGTTTTCCACACAGGTTCATTCAATGGGGAGCCCTTCAAGACTGCTGAATTCTGATTAACTCTGCAGCACAAGGTCCCCTTGGACACCGACAGGACTAGAAATGCATAGTAGTCCATATTCCTACAAATACATAATATATTCAGAACAGAGTCCCTTGATAGCTATGTCACACTTCATTTCATAATAACGAAAGGCAGAGATCTCTATGTTGGTGAACTGAGAAATATTAACCTGGAACTAAACAATTCACAAAGGTCAATCCTTTGTCAAGACTGATCTTCCACAGCTGTGTGAAGGCCCTGAATATATTTTGCTGCTGGGAAGTCTTGTCCAATGGAAAAGTAAGATGGAATACTTCTTCTGTTACCATCTTCCTGTTCCCTCTTCTCCACTTTCCTCTACCTACCACCGGATATGGCTTCCTGGACGTATTTCCTGATAGAGTTGTTTGCATTTTTCTATCTCCTCCTCAAACCAGAGCTCTTTAGCTGCCACTCCCACTGTCACACTGAAATGGTTTCCCTCCTTGAAGCCCCACTCCCTCAGCCTCTGTCAGGAGATGAGCTTGTGATTCTTCTCACAACTCCCCATCTCAACCTCCCTTCTCTCCTTCTTGGGCTCCTCTTCATCTAACGTGTTCATTTGCATTGCTGATCACCTGGGTTATTATTCATCACTCTGTAGCTTTTCTCTGAATGATTTTTTTTTCCTTTCCTATAATTTCAAATATCACCAATCCTCTAGACCCCATGTAGAATTCTTCCCTCAGTTCAGACATAATACAAACAATTCAAATATTTCATGGGATCCTAAATGCAACTGTGGAACATTCAATTAATGGGCACTGTTTCCCCACACCTGTCATTACTGTCTGCATGGTCTCATTGGTCAACACCACCAACCACCCCTCACCCTAGCTGCACACCTAAGCTCTTACCTTGACTCCACCACTTCCCATTCCCAAGCATCCAACCGCCAAGCTCTGCCTTATTTCACTTCTTAGATAGTTATTAAATCCCTTTTATCACCCATATTTAGAGTCTTATTATTTCTTTTTTTTAATATAATTTTTTATTTTTTATAAACATATATTTTTATCCCCAGGGGTACAGGTCTGTGAATCACCAGGTTTACACACTTCACAGCACTCACCAAAACACATACCCTCCCCAATGTCCATAATACCACCCCCTTCTCCCAAACCCCCTCCCCCCAGCAACCCTCAGTTTGTTTTGTGAGATTAAGAGTCACTTATGGTTTGTCTCCCTCCCAATCCCATCTTCTTTCATTTATTCTTCTCGTACCCACTTAAGCCCCCATGTTGCATCACCACTTCCTCATATCAGGGAGATCATATGATAGTTGTCTTTCTCCGCTTGACTTATTTCGCTAAGCATGATACGCTCTAGTTCCATCCATGTTGTCGCAAATGGCAATATTTCATTTCTTTTGATGGCTGCATAGTATTCCATAGAGTCTTATTATTTCTAATTTGAATTATTGCACCTGCCTTTTAATTATTCTCCTGCCTTTGAATCTTCCCTGCTCATACCCACCAAAGTGATCCCATGTGAATATAAATTTTTGTTTGCCCTTCTGCTTCAATATATTCAGTGACCCCCAGTGTCCTTAGAGCACACAAGCTCCTTGCCTGGTCATTGTGCACTCCAGGAATACAAAATTAATTCTGTTTCTCTCTCTTATTGAGTATGCCTTGCTTCTATGTCTTTGCCTATACTATCACCTCTGCCTGTCTTCTCTCGGCTATTCTGGACACGTTTGCTAAGAATCAGCTGATGTACGCCTCACTCAGGATGTCCTTCCTCCCTCCTCCCCCCCACTCTTCTCCTTCCCTCCTTTCTTCCTCTCTCTCTTTCTTTCTTTCCTTCTTTCCTTAAATTTATTTACTTATTTTGAGAGACAGAGAGAGAGAGAGAGCGAGCAAGCCTGAGAAGGGGTAGGAAGAGAGGGAGAGACAGAATCTCAAGAATACTCTGTGCTGAGCATGGAGCCTCTTGTGGAGCTTGATCTCACCACCCCAAGATCATGGCCTGACCTGAAACCCAGAGTAATATGTTTAATCAACTAAGCCACCCAGGCACCCCCAGGATGCCATTTCTAACACCTCCTGCCTGGGTTGGAATTTATTAATCTGGAGCATATCCCCCTTTCTTCATATGCTCATTGTTTTCATCATTTGTTTATGGGTCTGCCTCTGTTTAAAATCATGACCTCTTTTTTTTTTTAAGGTTTTATTTATTTATTTATTGACACATGTGCACAGACACACACACACACAAAGAGTGCAAGCAGGGGGAGTGGCAGGCAGAGGGAGAAGCAGTCTCCCTACCAAGCAGGGAGCCTGATGCAGGGATAAATCCCAGGATCCTGGGCTCATGACTTGAGCCGAAGGCAGACACTTAACCAACTGAGCATCCCAAGCCCCCTTGAATCATGACCTTTTCTTTTTTTTTTTAAAGATTTTATTTATGTATTTGACAGAGAGAAATCACAAGTAGGCAGAGAGGCAGGCAGAGAGAGAGAAAGGAGGAAGCAGGCTCCCTGCTGAGCAGAGAGCCCGATACGGGACTCGATCCCAGGACCCTGTGATCATGACCCGAGCCAAAGGCAGCGGCTTAACCCACTGAGCCACCCAGGTGCCCCGAATCATGACCTTTTGAAAGCAGGGACAGCATCTGTTTACTTTAGTGACTGACTCAAAGTAAAGACCTAGTAACTGTTTCTTAAGTGGATGATTCAGGGCACTGGCTAGATCTATAATGCAGAAGAGTCCAGAAAAAACTATTTATCAAAAATATGCCAGAGATACACCTATTTAATTGGAACTGTTTTAAATAGGCCATCCTGTTTGCCATCGGGATCACCGGAGTGTCATTAGCCCTAATTATCTCCCTGAGTTTAATTGATACTTAACAAGGTAGAGCATTAAAGGAGATATTTTATTCCTCTAATAATTCCATAATAACATATTGCACTATTGCAAATTCAGAATTGCAGCTTTGCGGCTGAGAAGGTAAAAAGCAGTTTGTCTGGAGGGACAGTGTTCTTCAAACATACCTGGAGTGTTTAGGAAACATGAATTAAGAAACTTCTTGGCGGAATTACAAATATCCTTTTCCTTCAATCTGTTTCATCTAATATTCTTGAATACATGACAACTGTCAGGATCACTAAAAGACACCGTAATTGTTATTGCTAAAGAGTCCTGCAGAATGAAAGAGGCGATTTTAACCCCATTTATCTCCCCGCCACAAAAGCGTGGGCAGTAGACTGGCTGGTGATAATTAAAAGGATCACACCACCTGAATAGAAAGAAGCAGCACCTCCAGTACCACAGCCTGGACCTAAGTCATTAACTAAGCTGAGCAAGGAGAGGGAGTCCCCTCTTCAGGGCCAGGGAGTGAGTTGGTAAGATCTCATTTCAAGGATCCACACAGACAGAACTGGGACAATGGAGAGCAACCGCATTTAAATCCATATGTTAGACCCACAGGAGCCCAAGGATGCGGACTGGTTCTTCATTCTTTCAACAACGCTTCGTCATTCAGTGAGCGCAGACTATGACGCTTGGTCCCAGGCATCATTCACGTACTGGTCCATCTCTACCTAGCACAGCTAGGACACCACATTTTACAGATGACAAAACTAAAACCTAGAGAGATCAATGACTTGCCTGAGGTCTTTAAGTGGCAGAACCAGGATGGAAGCCCAGGTAGTTGGAGGGGCTGCCCGCCTACGTCGAAATGTGGTTGTAGCAGCTGGTGGTTATAGCAGCAGCAGCAACACCTGGGAATGTCCTTGAAATGTGAACCCATGAGTTCTGCTCCAGATCTTTGGACTCAGAAACTCTGGGAACGAGGTCCAGTGAGGTGAGTCATGCCGTTCCCTCCAGGAGAATCTGATGCCCTTGAGGGCGAGCTCACGTTATGCTGTAATCCCATCTGTTGCAGTCATGTTTCTCCAACTTAAACGTTCATGCGGCCTTCCTGGAGAACTGTTTGGAATGCAGATTCTGATTCAGCAGCCCAGCCTGAGATTCTGCATGTCTAACCAGCTCCTAGTGATGCTGATCCTGCTGGTGTGTGGACTACACTTTGCATAAAAGAGCCACAGCCTGTAGGTTTCGGGAAGCCTGGTGGGCTCCATTCTCTGCTGTAAATCCTGTTTAGTGAGAGAGTACCCGCATTCTGTGTTGAATGGATACATCAGGAGTCAGTACATCCACTTCTCTGACTCACTGACTCTTTGATTCAGTACGAACCTACTACGAACTTGAGATGCATTTGCCCCACCTGCCTTGCCAAATTTCTAATCCCACCACCCATTCATTCACCCTTGAGAACTGTCATGTTGCCCACTGACTTGACAGACTTTTTACCATTCTGGCCTTTCAGTTGAGTAGGGCATTTCGGATGCTCCAAAGGCAAGCGAACATATCCTACGTTTTAGTAAAGCGGAGAAACAGTAGGACGTGGGAAGGGGGTCGAGGGAATGGACAAAGGTAGGAAGCAGTGTAACAAAAAGGGTCATACTAAAAGGGACGCTCAGGAGAGAGATGATTTGCACGTGGCTGAGCCTCTGAGCGTTGCTGCAAGTCCACTCCCACTTTCAGGCTAAACGTTGGAAAAGCAGTGGACCTCCTTTCACACTACACTGGCTCCACGCTGCTGGGAGTTTGAGGAGGGAGGAGGAGAAAGGGAGATAACTCTATCAAAAACGTTTGAACATTTTAAATGTTCCAAACCGTTCCCAGGAGCTGTCGCTGCTGGTACAACCACGCTTTGATGTAGGTGAGAGCAGAGTCCAGCTCCTCCTGCTTCGATCCCAGTTCTGCCACTTACAGACCTCAGGCAAGGCATTGATCTCTCTAGATTTTAGGTTTGTCATCCGTAAAACGTGGTGTCAAAAGAGTACTGCCTCATAGGTTTATGGTAGAAATTAAATAGTACGTGAAAAGCGCCTGGGGCATCGTCAGTGTAAATCAATTATTTGTAACCGTATAAATCAAATATTTATGATACTTATGATATAAATATCCTAAAACCATCTGTAACAATAAAACAGTCACACCATAAGCTTTGAATGAAGAGTGAATGAACAGAAAAAGTGTCTGATTGGCCAGGGGAAAATGACTTAAACCCAGAAATGAGGAAAGAAAAAAAAAAAAAAGGGAAGAATGCTGCCAGGCTCTCCTCCAGGGAGTGAAAAGTAAGCTGCTTTAAACCCTTAACAAATGCCTTGGTCCTTAAGGGAATCAAATATTTTGTAAATAGCCTGCAGGGCCCAAGGCTCTAGTTCTTCCCGAGTAAAACACTCCAGACCCATAAGCCCTTTAAGGATGGGGGTTGGCTGAACATTGATCAATGCTGGGTGTTGATTACAATGGTGAGGCCACAGCAATTTACAAGAAATGATTCCAAAAATTGATTTTGGAGACATTACAAAACTCCAGCCCAGGACTTCCGTGTGTGGTTCATTCTGCCAGAATCCCCCAGCAGAACTGAGAATAATGCCGAGCTGGGTTAAAATGGTGGCATAAATATTACTTTAAGTTTGATTAAAATTTAAACAAGTTGTAATGAACAGATACAACGGCTCTTTGAGACATGATGGACTGCATTTAAGAGATCAAACAGCTGAGCGAGAGGAAATGACTCCCAGGCAGTCTCAAAATTAGTATTTTAACCGAAGTTCTTTGAACTAATATTCATAGAATATTTATGTAACTGGGACAACTTAACATTCTAAACAATGACATTTCCTCAAAGCATTGCTGTAACAGGAGGAATGTATAATACATACACTATTAGAATTTCATGACTGGCTGATACAGGGTAACTTTTGATCTAAAAATCTGATGATCCCTTAAAGAGCAGTCTTCTATGTGATTATTATTACACGCAATAATTCAGCCTATGAAGCACATAACCAAAGCTCTATGCACATACCTTTTTTTTTTTTTTAAACAATTGTTAGGGGCAATATAATTACATTTTTTTAATTAAAGTTTTTTTTTTTTTCTATTTAAATCAGTTTTAAGTTCATAGCAAACTTGAAGGAAAGGCACAGAGATTTCCTACATATCCCCTGCTCCTGCACATATGTAGCTTGTCCCATGATCAGCCTGCCCCCCTTCCACGGAATGGAGAATTTGTTACAACTGATGAACCTACACTGACACAAAAATCACTCAAAGCCCGTAGTTTACATTACAGTTCATGCTTGGTGTTATATGTTCTATACAAATGTATAATGACAAGTGTCCCTCATTATAGCATCACACAACCTTTTTGGGCCCAGTCTGTTCATCCCTCCTCACGCCCACCCACAACTCCGGGTTCCCATGATCTTTTTACTGTCTCTATAGCTTTGCCTTCTTCAGAATGTCAAACAGTTGAAATCATGTAGTACGCAGCCTTTCCAGATTGACAGCTTTCACCTCGTGACATGCATTTCAGATTCCTCCATGTCTTTTCATGGTTTGATAGCTCCATTCTTCCTGGCAAAAAGTAACAGTCCATTGTCTTGACTCACAGTTTATTTATCCATTCACCTACTGAAGGATATCTTGGTTCCTTCCAGGTGTGGGCAATTAAAGAATAAATTTCCTATAAACATTCGTGTGCATATACATTTACTACTCCTTTGGGTAAATACCAAGGAGTGGGATTACTGAATCAGATGGTAAGAGTAGGTTTAGTTTTTCCAAAACTGCACTCTCACCAGCAATGAATGAGAGTTTCTCTTGCCCCACAAACTGGCTAGGATTTGGTGCTACTGTTGTTCTGGATTTTGGCCATTCTAATTACGTGTAGAGTGGTATCTCAATGTTGTTTTAATGTGCATTTCTCTGATGAATATGATGGGGACCATCTTTTCATATGTTTATTTGCCATCTATGTGTCTTCCTTGGTGAGTGTTTATTCAGGTTGTAGGCTGATATTTTTTAATTGGATGGTTTGTTTTCTTACTGTTGAGTTTTAGGATTTCTTTGTACATTTTGGATAATAGTCCTCAATCAGATGTATCTTTGCAAATTTTTCTCCCAGTCCGTGTCTTTTCTTCTTATTCTCTTGACATGGTCTTTTGCAGAGCAGAAGTCTTTAATTTTAATGAAGTCTAACTTACCAATTATTTCTGTCAAGGATTGTGCCTTTGGTGGTGTGTGTAAAAAAAATCATTGCCATAACCAAGGTCACATAGGTTTTTTTTTTTTTTTTTCCTTATGTTATCTTATGAGATTTCTATAGTTTTGAGTTTTATACTTAGGTCTGTGATCCATTTTGTGGCAATTTTTGTGAAGAGTATAAGATCTGTATCTTCAGTCTTTGGCACATGGATGTCCAGTTCTAGCACAATTTGTTGAAAAGACTCTCTCGGCTCCATTGCATTGCCTTTCCTCCTTTATCAAGGATCAACTGAATATATAGAATTGACTTCTGAGACAGAAATACAACGGGTGGACCCAGATAGGAAGCTGACACTGATCTGCCAGCCCAGTGCCCATCATCTCAATATTACTCGGTATTATTTCCACTTTGGTTCTGACTGGAGATTGTATGTAATGAAGAAAAAAAGCAATGAAGCACCCAGATGCAAGCTAAAGGACGCTGCCTGACATTACATGACAGGATATTCCAAATACCTTTTGCTTATTACGGTAGAGATTCTGATATACCGTCATGCCCCATGCAGGACTGAAGATTTATTCTCCAGTTGCTGGGGATGTTGCCAGCAGAAAGATGGCAGATAAGAGTGCCCTCTGGGACTTCAGGCTGAACAGACTCATTTTGCCCAAATTCACAGGGCAGCCGGTACCCAATGACTGAACAACATGGGAATACCAAATTCCTATCCCTGGCCCCAGTCACGGAATAATCTGAAGGGTCATTTTAGCCTCACAACACCTGAGGCTTTCTTTGGAAATGACTGAACCACAGCTTAGCTTCTCCTGCTGGCAAACTTTCTTCCACAGCTTCCCTTCCACAGGAGTTGACCCCAAGAGCACGTCCCAATAAACCCCAACCTGCTAATCTCTGTCAGAATCTGCTTTTCAAGAACTCAACATGCAACAATTAGTAATTGAAGGTTGCACTGAACAACCGTCTTTACAGAGAACTAAGAATGGAGGTAAAAGGGTGAAAACTCCGGGTTTGAGAACTAGGTTGTGATATAAGGTGTGGGATTGACCAAAAATGGTTCTAAATTCTCACTGCCTGAGCAATGAGCTCCCACCCCCTTCTCCCTGTGGGAGGTGTTGTATTACCTATGTGTGGGGACCGTCATACCCAGGACCCCAAATTATCTAGGGTTTGAGCAGCAGGTAATCTGAGACAGCTCCTATAAATAGCTAAAACCCCAAACCAGATGGCCTAGCCCAAAAGTGGTTTGATTATTCCTCCTGATGAAGCTGCTGTCTCACATCTACTCTACAAAAGTCAGAAGAGCAGAGAGAGCAAGTTCTCTTCACTGGAAATAGGACCTCACCCCCTTGTGATATCCCACATGTCTAGCAAACCCTTGAACCTCTTCAAGCCTCTTAGAGGGTACACAGAAGAAAGACCAGCGCCTTCTCTTCTCTCACTGGCACTGGCCTTGCATCGCTTTCCCTTTCTCTACAAAATGTCTGAGCCTTCACCCGGTCAGTAGTGTTGTAGAATTTATCTTGAATCTTCATGGCTGACAAACGGAGACCTGTATGGGATCGTCCTTGTTCAATAATTGTAAGCATGAAGGCATGAATTCTGCTTAGTACCAGTTATGACTTTTTATGTCGAAGGGGTTTAATGTCTGTGGATAGAAATATTCCCTGCAACAAAGATCACTGGGAGAGCCCATGGTGGGGGTGGGGAGGAGAGGACCTGAATATCTCCAAAGCCGGAGAGAGGATAGCCTAGTGTGAGAAGTCACCAGCAGCTGGCCAGATCTGACTGCCCTCTGTGAAGTGAAAGAAGTACCAGTCTGCAGTGACCCCTAGGGATTCTTCACAGTTGCCAAGACAACAGCTAGACAGTCCAGGAAGCCTTCCTATATCCTTGATGGAGGAACTACACCCAAGCTCCTTTTCCCCTGGGACCATTGGCTTCCTTCTCCTAGAAGGTGAATCTTCCTCAGGTTTCCCAGGTTTCACTGGCAGAATTCCCAGAAAAAGCTGTATTCCAACCCAGGCAGGCTGACTCCAGATTAGCCTGATACTTTCCCACAGCCAGGGGAGGTTATATAAGGAGAAAGTAGTAAAGAGGGTCAGGCCATTGCTTTGTGAGATGATGGGAGGAGGTACCTTCTCTTCACTCTGACCCTGACCTCATGCATCTCCCCTTCTTCCAGGAGAAGTTATTCCTTAACCAGAGCTATAGGACTTTGTACAAATCATCCCAGGCCCTGGTACAAGAGAAGTCCCACATGGGAGCCATCTAGTATTTCTCCCAAAAGGTATCTCACAAGCTTATGTATAACTTTACCTTTTAAAACACATTTCACTTGCATTAACTCAGTAAGACCCACATCAGCCAGGTGAAGTTGCCAAGGGACATATTATATAATCCACACATTTTTCAGAAAGAAAAATTGGAACACAGTGTTGGATAAAGGACATTTCCCTTCCTGATTTATGAAAAAAAAATCTTATAAATACACAGAGCTTGAATCACAGCTACTTACACATGTAATGAATTATCTTTTCAAAAGAGGATAAAATTAAATGAAGCTTGTACTACCACAGAAGATCCTGGAATTATGGTCAGCATAGTTATCAGGTCTGAAATAAACCTTGCAGCTTACTGTACAGCTTTTGATAAAAGCTGTAAGGAGAGAGAGGTCAGACGTTCAGAGACTTGGATGAGAGGAGTTTGGAGAAAAGGAGCTAAAGTTCAGAAAAAGTGGCTGATAGTAAAGGACAGACCAGTCTATGATTGGTATGGTTGAGGCAAGACACGACATTCTGTGTAATCTAGAAATGCAAAAGCAACTTCAAAAATGTGCCCCCAATATACTGCCTGATGTCCCCCATGATAATGGGGCATTTGTGGAAGAGTTCCTCCTTTCCTGAAATGCCTGCTTTATTTTTCCTACCCTTGAAATAGGAAACCATTTTAATAAAATAAGATCCATTCAGTAAACACCTTTATCACGGGCCCACATGCTGCTAGTTATCGGTTGGAGGCCAAATACGAATAAGCCCTAGCTCATTCTGTGAAACAGACTCATCAATAACTCATCACACTAGAGGATGACACGCAATGGAAATGGGTCTCCTACTTTTGCACTTTAAAGCACGTAAGTAACAGCTGCTGATCTGAGAATTAGCACATATTTTGTTTTCTACACATAACTGCCATCTATGGGGGAGGTCACCCCATTGTCAATCTTCCTACAAAATTAAGAAGGGGCATGAGTTTTATTCTTCTGGAACTGTGCCTATACCTTGTACTATAATAATGTTGTCACCAGGGAGCTATGCGGGATTGTCCGACTTTGTTACTTTTCATAGAATCACTGGTTTTTAAACACAGGAGAGACCTCAGAGACTGACTACTCCTGACCTCCACATCGCACAAATTCCCATTCCCCAAAGTCCTTACAGCTGGTCATAGGAGCAAAAAGTAGAGTTTTGTCCACTTCCTTTGCCGACATTGCTGGCACTGAAATGATTTCTTTAGTACAAACACTTCGAGCACAATGCATTCTGGGAAGTGAGGACCCACAGGATGCATTTCCTCAATGCAAAACTGCTTCTAGAAACCTGGGAAGGCCCCCATGCCACCCCCTATGTAGGACATGCTCATGGAGCAGATGTTTTCTAGTTTTAATTTTTGTGAACTCTCAGATGGATTAGGCTAAACATCTCAGCTTTATTCATAATTGCTACAGTAGGTAATTTGTGCCTGTGGTAACAGTAATTTGGAGCTGTTAATGAAAATGAAGACTAAGTAAAAAAAAACTCTCAGGCTGAAGTGAAAATGTGGAAGATTCATAGGTGAACTGAATCTAAGTTTTCCCTCACGATTCCCAAGGACAAATATCATTTTAGTTGAAATAAGAAAAAAGGACATTGTCCCACAGATTCGTACTGTCCATTTGTTGAACATACCTGCAGCCCTTCAATAGCCAGTTTGAGGATGGAGGGGGTCAGTTTGGAGGCTTGTTTGAAGGAAAAGTTACTCCAGTCTATAATTAAAATGAAGCCATTTATCTGAAGCTCCGGATCTTCAATAAGGACTTCCAGAGACAGCAAGATGGCACGGAGGATATCTGTGAAGGAGTTCCTGTAGCCAAAACAGAAAGGAGAAGCTGGGTGTGAATATTAGCAGGTGGTACGTGCATAGAGGGATGCGTGCCTCACACTGCTCCTCTATGAACCTGACCTGCAGGGCAACACAGCTGTCCTGTACCCAAAGTGGCTGAAAAAACATTTGCCCAACTTTGCAGGAACTATACTTTAAGATTCACCAGAGGGAAGTCTCCCTTTGATCCAACAGCCTCAGCACCCCACACTTTAAGAGGTATCCCTCTTTAGTGTCTCGTTTGGCTTCCATACTCTGCGTCTGGCACAAAACTGATTGCATTTCACTGAAATGCATCCCTTACTTATCTGTCTCCCTCACGGAGCTCTGTTAACTTTGAGGGTAGGGACTGGGCCATAATCACAGCTGTGTCCTCAGCACCTAGCTCCTCAGTGAATCATTGCTGAACAAATGAGGTGAGACCTCAATCAGGAGCACTTATTTTGATTAAACCCCTTATTCCTTTTTTATGTTTAAAATGTTGCTCAATGTATAAACATATCCATGCAATGGATGTTTTTTGTTGTTGTTGTTGTTTGAGACATGTTTTTGTTTTTTAGCTTACGTTCTTGGATAGAGAAAAATAAAGCAGGAAGAAGAGCTTATTTTCATTGAAGGTTTGCAGAGTGTGATTCAGGAGGGAAATCGCTTTGAGTACATCAGTAACTATGACAACAGGCAGACCTGAATAGAAAAGAGAGTGACAGCTCTTCAGTGCTATATGTGTTCCTTATGTCATATATCCCCATTCATTAGATGATCTTTGTGTTAAATAATTTTCAGACATGAAGAAATGATGGCATTTTTATTCCGCTAATTTTCCCAACAAATAAGCTGAGCGATAAATCTTAAGAGGATCTCTAAACTCAGTGGCTTTTTTGATAAGTAGAAAAATATAATATTGGATGGCAAATAATGGCAAATTCATTACTTTCTTCAGGTTTAATGTTAAAAATCAGAAGGCTTCTCTTCTGTGAAGTACATGTGAAATGTTCAGGTTCAGGGAGGCCTGGGTTGTTCAGTTGGTTAAGCAACTGCCTTCAGATCAGATCATGATCCCAGGGTCCTGGGACGGAGCCTTGCATTGGGCTCCCTGCTCAGCAGAGAGCCTACTTCTCCCTCTCCCTCTGCCCAATAGACTGTCTGCTTATGTTCTCTATCTCTCTGTCAAATAAATAAATTTAAAATCCTAAAACTTAAAAAAAAAAAAAAAGAAATAATCAGTTTCTTGGGTATTTCAGCCTGGTTCAAAGTCTAACCAACTTCAACAATTCCAGATTAAAATCAGGAAGCTTGTGATCGAACAGTAAATCAATAAGAATTTACTGAATGTCTATTATAAGCTCAGCATTGTGTTTTATATTTAAGGTTATAAAATAGTATGTTTTATTTCTATTTTCAGAGAGCCCTTGATTTAGTTGGGGCGGGCTAGGAAATTAGCAATATGAGTTGAAAGGGATCAATAAAAAATTTGAGCAGTGAGGTAGAAGTTTATGGAGGGATGAAAGAAAGCTTGGGATAAATCTTGATGGATGGATAGGATTTTGATGGATATTTGGGAGAAGGGGGAATAAGATATTTCAGGAAAGATGAGAGACAATAATTGAAAAATAAAGATACACAGCTGATTCTGCTTCTGTACAGTTCTGTTTAGTAATTTTTTTTCTTTATATCAAGCTAAAATCCCCACCCACTGCTCAGATCTACCTATTGGGTATAGTTCTGCTACAAAAGAAAAACCTCAGGTCTTCCCTTGTCACATAGCTTCAACCATGTAAACATGGTGATCCTGATGCCTTAGATAATTTCTTGATTAAAAGAAATAGTAACTTTAACCATTTCTCATAGGAAATGGTTTTTAATATTCTTCTCATCATTACTGTTTTAACTGTTTCAGATGTATTCTATTTTAACTCTAAGAGATATCAAATTCCTATTGATGTAGGATAGGTTTTCATTAGGACCTTGTTTCTATTTTTGCATCCACATCGAACAAAGTCTTTTTCCAACAAAAAAACTTTGCACAAAAAGACTTTGGTTTTTTTTTGTTGGAAAAAGGGAACAAAAGATAATGAAAATATGGAAATGCCTAGTAGTAAACTGGAATGGCCATTAGGGAATTAGAAATCTGACCATAGATAAGCTTACTTGGGAAGATCACACACATGGAGAAAATCAGGACTAAAAAGATCAACCCTAGATAGAGCTTATTTATAGTATTGAGTCAAAGGAAGAAGAATCAAAGAAGTAAAAAATAAGAGGATTGAGATAGTATTGGGTTAAAAAAAAGAGAGAAAGTGTTTCAAGAAATAGGCTATGATAGATTGAGAACATTACTACTTGTTCTTTTGCCTTTGGACCTTGCCATGGTTAAGAACATGCTACAGCTAGTGTGCTGGACCAAAGAGAAGGTTGAGGAACACAAACCAGTGACTCCCCAGCCAAAGAGCAGATCATGAGAAGCAGAGCTACCCAGATGCATGAACTCAGATGAACTCAGATATGATATATGAACTCAGATGCATGAGCAATAATAAATGATTACTTTTTTAAACCACTGAGTTTGGGGATGATTTGTTACACAGCAGTAGCTCTCTAATATCAAGGGTTAGTTAACAAAGTCAAGAGCTGTATCACAGATTAGAGCTAACCCCTCTTCTCATCACTTATCCACTTGTATCCACTCGCAAGAAAAGATACAGAACTCTGTCTGGAAATGAGGAAACCATTTTATGCATTTTCAACACCAGAAACTTACTGCAGGATAGGCATTGTCAGTTAATGAAGTATTATACTCATGGGATGGTCTCAAGAGAAAAGTAAAAGGATTCTGGACTTCATTATAGTTTCCAAATGTTCCAATGCTTCGCTCTTCCAGATGAACTGGATGAGCAGGAAAAAAGTTGAATAAAATGTGTTTCAAGTCATCAGATTTAACCCTTGTTGAGGAGAGCAACCTGATCTCAGACCTTAATTATGATCATTATCTTGAATTCCTTACTTCTTGGTTTCCTTACATAAATTCCCTAAACTTTTTCTTCAGTCTTCCTTACAACACTTTTGAGTTGTGAAATCCTCCCAGGTTTTTATAATTTTAAAAATACCTCTCAGATCAAATACTTCATGCACATTCTCTGCCCTCAAGGAGCTTAGAGCATAAATCCCCACTCTTTAAGTGTAGGTTGAACGTAGTGACTTCCTTCCAAAGAGTACAGGATGGAAAGTAGAAAAAAGTAAGTTTACCCTGGAGAAACCTGACAAACAATACTTTGGGTAGGTGATTTGGGCATCAACATCAACAGAGATAACTTGTATTGATAGAATTGTCCCTTGATATGGTAATGAAAGTGGCACTTAACCTCTGTGATCTTCCTTCTAAATCATAGCCCCAAATTAATCAAGAGGAAAACATTAGACAAATTTCAGCTGAAGAACATTCTATAAAATGCTTGACCAACATGCCTCAAAATTGTCAAGGTCATTAAAAAGCAAGGGAAGTCTCAGAAACTGTCACAACCAAGGAGCGCTTAAGAAGACATGAAGATTAAATGTAATGTGGTATCTTGGGGGATCCTGAGACAGAAGAAAGATATCGGATAGAAACTAAGGAAATCTGAATAAATTATGGACTTAGTAAATTAAAATGTATCAATATTGTTTTATTAGTTGTAATAAATATTCTATACTAATAGAAGATGTTAAAAATAGGGGAAACTGGATGCAGAGTATAGGGAAACCCTCTCTGCTATCTTCAAAATAATTTTGTAAATCTAAAATTATCCTAAATAGAATGATTTTTTTTAAAGTGCTTACTAGTGGGCGCCTGGGTGGCTCAGTGGGTTAAAGTGCTTACTAGAGTTTGTTATCTCTCATGGGAAGTTTCCACGAATCTTCTCTCAAGGTTTCTAAGCGAGCCAAAATGGTCATGAACAATTCAGCTACTTTAAGTAAATTGGAGAAATGAGAGCAGAAGAAGACATTTCCAGAATTTGTTCGTTCTACTAACTTATTTAGGTTTTTATATTTTTTCATTTTATTTTATTTTATTTCTTTTCAGTGTTCCAGAATTCATTGTTTATGCACCACACCCAGTGCTCCATGCAATACGTGCCCTTCATAATACCTCTACCAGGCATTGTTTAATAACTCATAGAACAATTATTTTCTGTATTGTTTATAATCACAATTCCATCAGAGTATTTTATCACTTGTATCAAAAGGAACAGATGAAAAATGGATATTTAGAGGTTTTGATCCTTTTTCTACAATATGCACAGCATATTTATATAGTCAGTTATGGACTGTATCAGTTTTTGATTGATAATTAAAAGCACAAGTGTGATAATATACATGAAAGCACTATAGGAATGACAAACTGCCAATGAAATGTAAGGAATTGTATTAGTAAACAGTTAGTAGAAAACTTCAGCATCCCCCCCAAAGAATAATACATTTATATTAATTAGGAGTTATTCATGGTTTATCTAAGGATTTTCATTATTATACTGTGAGCACTTAGAGATAATAAATAGTGGCTCATTTTTAGGTTCTATTGTTTTTATGAGCAGAGAAGCCAATATTGTCACCTGAGGCTTTAAAATTAAGCAACAACATAATACAAATGAGATGCAAAACAGTGGAAAATAGTAAGCCCTTTATCAATGAGAAGATATTTAAGCTTCAAAAAGTGACTACTTTGTGCTTTAAATTTTTAGTGACGATTCTAAAACCTAGATCCTAGACTCCTATAAGAAAAAAGATGTGATATGTAACCAGATAACCATGTAGAGATAAGATGGGGTTGCCAGTGAGACTGTTTCTTAAAAGGAGCAGTGAGAAGTCTCTTGATCACTCTGAAATCACAGTGCTTATCCTTATTCTAATTTTTCTGCTGCAGCAGAAGTCTCTTAATATTAGCAGTTAAATCTTTTTTTTTTTTTTAAGAGTTTACTTATTTGACAGGTAGAGATCACAAGTAGGCAGAGAGTCGGGGCAGGGGGGGGGAGCAGGCTCCCTACTGAGCAGCAAGCCCGATGCGGGGCTCGATCCCAGGACCTTGAGATCATGTTCTGAGCCAAAGGCAGAGACTTTAACCCACTGAGCCACCCAGGTGCCCCAGCAGTTAAATCTTTTAAGCCAGCTCTGTCTCAAAACCTCTTAACTCCACATTCAATATCATCAAGAGTTTACAGGTTTTTTTCTTGGGAATTTTTAAAAGACCTCCTTAAGCTACAAAATGCTTTTGCAAATAGTTTACTACCAAATATCTACGTTTTATTCACAGGTGCAGTAACATTGCATCTGAGCATGTTTCTTTATCTCTTCATCCCTTTAACTTCTTTCCAAGTTAATTATTAAAATAATCATGGCATCGTTCTCATAGTTAACGACTACACTTTGCCTATTATCTGACAATGATGTCTAAGACAAGGTGGAGAGGAATATGTGCTCCATCTGTATCGCCCCTGATGCATTTTGATCTCTGGACATGGGAAGAACCCTATTTTGGTAAAGTGGCAAAAGGGCTTTACTCCAGGGCTTGACATCCACCCAGGGCTTGACATCCCCCCACCAAATAAGGAGGCCGAAGTTCAGTAAAGGCTAATTTCCTGCTCCTCTTTGTAGAGGGTTGTTGCAAGAATTGTGCAAAACAATGTGTGAAGGAGCTTTGTGAATTGGAAAACACATCCCAATAGGAGGCAGTATTTGTAATTGCATGAATTATAGGGATAACCCTCTTAGTCATACTGCTTGCATCATGATGATGGTAGCAGGACATTAAGTGTACAAAATTCAATTGTGTTCTATCCAGGGGGAAACTTTTTCTCCTCTGCTAGGGCTGATGATTTTCAAAATATGGTCTGAGATGGAAATTCTGGTGATATATTTTCCTAAATGAGTTCTAATAATTCCTATATGAATCAAGGTTTAGCTGGACAGTCCTGTGTATCATTTTGCATCAAAGCAAATGAATCCATATTTCTCAAGGGGGTAATCAAGGAAAAGTAAGGAAAAAACAACTATATTTTGAAAATATTAGGTGCAAGGCAGATGCTAACAAAAATGTTTAACTTTAGGAGCCTGAGTGGCTCAGTCAGTCATCTGCCTTCAGCTCAGGTTATGATCCCAGGGTCCTGGATGGAGCCCAGCATTGGGCTCCCTGCTCAGTGGGAAGTCTGCTTCTTCCTCTCCCTCTGCTCCCCCCCCCTCACTTGTCCTCTCTCTCTCTCTTAAAACAAATATATAAAGTCTTTTAAAAAATGTTTAACGTTGCTATAGAAGACTTAATATTTGTGAGAGCTTAATATTATATTTATTTTCCTGAATGTTAGCTAGAAAGTAAATTAGATAATTACTTTTCTCCGTGGGGATGATCACCTAGAGAACAGTGGTCTGGATTTAACTCTGCCTCACATGACTTGATGAGATTCATCCTCTCAAGAGTAGAGAGAAAGGGAAAAAGAGATCAGGGAAGAAAGAAAGGAGAAAGAAAGGATGAATGAAAAAAGAAAGAACACCTTGCAATTAATTTTTATCTCTATTAATTTCATCCTCTCCCCCTCAGTGAAGAAAACTTTTGGATTTGTATTAACATAAGAATAAAATTCCTTGTAACACCAGCATAATGAGTTGCCTCTTGGTTTATTATTAGTTGTAATAGGGGAATATCTAGTTCTCAATGTCTCAGCATCACAAAAAGGAATAATGTATTCAGTACCATTCGAACATAACACATGTGGCCCAGTTTCTATGTGTGGAGTTTTAGATAAGGTCAAGCTATAGCAGATCATCTGCTTTCTGAATTTTTAGTTTCGTTCAGGTCGTAGACTCTCAATTTCAATGGAATGTATCTTATAAAAACAAGTACAGTCATTTCTAATGTTTGTCTATCTCTACCAAGAATGACTATAATATACGGAAAGATTATGGGTCACTCATTCTTGACTCAAACCACTTCCTACTCAATCATTTGCTTATAGAGGACAGAACATAAAAGAGTAATGATCTTGTCTAAGAACAGGGCCCTTATTTAAAACTAGTATAGAGAAAATAAAGATGAAAATGGTGAAATCATTGTTTTGTCACCCAAGGAAAGCTTGAAAATAAGAGGTTATACTTCTGTAGGCCAATCCTGACAAGCCTATCCATCTCCTGATACAACACAAGAATGTAAAGTTTTCATAGCACCATACTAAATGACATGGAAACTAAAGCTCTTAAATCCCAGTCTGCTAGTGTTCTTTCTTGTTTGTGTTTCTGTGGCAAACAAGGTTATAACTCGTGTGTGTGTGTGTGTATGTGTGTGTGTATACACACATACAATAACTCAAAATCTAGAGTTAATTCCCCTAGAACTTGTCTTCCATCCCATTCAGTTATTTTTTACTTAAATGAAGAAATGGTTTGAATAGATAAAACCTATAGTTTCATCGCATTTGATCCAAGTGCTTCTAAATTCTCCCCAAAATTGAAAAAAGTGAAATTAAGACCAAATGCAACTATCTGCTCACTTAAATATAGTGAAATTTCTTTTTTTAAAAGATTTATTTATTTACTTGAGAGAGGGAGGGAGGAACAGAGAAAGACAGTCTTAAGTAGACTCCAAGCTCAGTGCTGAGCACAGACCCCAAAGTAAGGCTTGATTTCCTGACCCTGAGATTATGATCCAAGCTGAAATTAAGAGTTGGATGCTTAAGAGACTGAACCGCCCAGGCACCCCCAGGTAATGCAGTGCAAATTTTTATCATTCAATGTCTTCTTTTAAATTTTTTGAAGTACCTGGTATTGGATAAGGAGTCGGGAGGCATTTATTCAAAGATTTAGCAAAGTTCTTTATGGGAAACACAGAAGATAAAAGGATTTTTTTTTCCCTTTTCTGTTAGTAGATGGAAACCAGTAGGGAATACTAAAAAAAAAAAATATGAATAAGGGAGGCAAATGAAGCATAATCATTAAAAACAATAAGATTTAGAGTTAGGAAGACTCTGATTCAAATCCTGGGTGTTCTATGTGAACTTAGTAAGTTATTTATCTCTCTGTGGTTTAGTTTTCTCATCTGCAGAAGGAGGATCATAGCACCTACCCCAGTGGCAATGATGAGGTAAGACAACATACAAAAAAGCCACCGCAGAGCAACTGACCCATGACAATTCATAGAAGGTGCTAATGGTCACAATGGTTTTCATTATTACATAAGTGAATATCATATCAGATAGAAAGTAATAGGGGTGGCTGGTGGGAATAATGAGAAAGAGAGATCATTGATGTCTGGGGAGCTTTGGGACATCTTCAACTGGGCTGTGATGAATGGGAAAGTTTGGACACTAGACACAGAAGGGGAAGAGTGGGAGGAGCTATATAAACAATAGCAAGAGTTGATAGCACAGCGGCTATGTTTTGGGGGCAATGGCATGTTTGCTTATGCCATGGAACAAAATGAAAAGAATGCAGAATACGGTCCTAAATAGGGCTGTGACTCGTCTTCATTCTGCTTGATGGGAGAACCACTGAGTGGCTAGACAGAAGGGGAAGGCAGGAACAGTTATACTTTAGGAAGATTTGGACGGGCAACTGGGAGACTGGAGTCACGCAGTCCGATTAGGAGGAAGTAGGTGACTATAAGACATTAGGTAAGAGCTGAACAGAAATGAGAGACGTGAGAAGAATTGCAGATGACAGAACCCAGGACTTTGTTACAGATTAGATGAAGGTGTCAAGAGAGGAAGGACAGTGCTACTAATTGAGACAAAAGGAACTCTGTCAAGGAAGAAGTGAGTCAGAGATGCTGGAGTTGTATCTTACAAAAAGGATCTTACGGAGTAAGAATCAGCACCTAGGACAACGACATAGAGTGTTGATGTTAGTATCAATATGATTCGACATCAGGGCTGTCAAGAGGGTGTCTAGAAGGGCCTAATCGTGTGGGGTCTGTATTGCTGCCACACAAGTGATGATATTTCCCCTTAAATTGATGCCATGTCTGCAGGCAAGAATATTTCTTGTCCTATTCTTAAGAGACCACTTGCCTCTGTCACTTAGACTATGAGCTTCACGAGACCTGGGAGAATATTGTCTTTGAATCCCTGGCAATCACCAGTACCTGCACATAACAGATACTCAACAAATGATGCTTAGTGAAGGAAAAAAGGCAAGTGTGCTAAACAAACCTGTTGGATGCTCTGAACCAGTAAATATAGACAAAAACCTACTTTGGGGGCACCATTGGGTAATTTTTCCTTCTCTTCAATGTCTTTTATACTCATTGCTAATGGTAGCAGTGTCAGATGTGTGTCCTTAAGCATCTTTGCTTTTATGGCTCGTATTTATAGAATACTGTGCTACTGAGCACCATGTATCCAAAAGGAGGAAAGGAAACTAGGCTTAAAGACTTGATTTTGGTTTAAGAAAGAGCTATGTGCATGCATTCATATAACATTAGTAACAGCATAAATTAAGACTGAGAAAATGACCTTCTAGAAGGTTAATAATAAATGCTAGATGGGAATGTTTCTAGAGAGAAGTCAGGTATACCATGAGATTCTTAGCCCACTGGAAGAGAACTGATCCCTAAATAACACTTAAGACAGCCTGAAATGCAAGTGAGGAAAGGGTTTGTTTCATCCAGCTCTCTAGATGGGGGATTGATCCAAGGTCTATAGGGAGTCACAGAAAAAGAATTCAAAACCACCCTAGTGGAAGTGAGTTGTGAGCATTCCATCCATTACTAAACAACTATGAAAAATTAATTTCATACTTGTCTCTTCTGGTAGCTCCCCTGGCTGAGGAACTTCAGCAAAGTAAAAACTAGGAAGAGTCTCAAGAATGCAAAGAAGTACCTAGGCATGGAGCGAGGATCTTATCAGCCTAACTGAGGTCACAGACAGCAAGATCACCCCTGATGTGAGCAAGTTAATGTAGATGGTCACATTACTCTTACTTCCAATGGAATTCAAGTGATATTTGTAGAGCTTGCGTAGCATTCATAGTGATATACTTGAAATAGAATATTCTTTCCCGTAAGTCTGTCTGGTTCTTATAATAATAAAATCACTTTCAGAATAAGAAATTGGACAATAAGATGAGAAGTTATCTTAAGACAACATCCTTCCCATAATACTACATTGCTTTGAATGATTTTACCTCCTTAGCATCTCCACTTTGGTGATATGCTGTTGTCAGTCTTGGAATCAAGTGGTTCCTTTCCAAAATCATAAACCTTGATAAGAGTGTGCAGTTAATAGTGAATTAAATAGTACATTAGCAAAATCACTCTATAGATGTTGCACTTCATGGAAAGCACACCTGTGACTTCAGTGGAAATATGCAACATCTAATAATTTTAATTAACACAGAAAATTGCCTACACCAATGAAAACTCCAAATCTCTGTGCTTAATAAAGAGGTTAACAATATCTTAAAACTGAGAATCCCCAAGGCTCTAAAATTAGTTGCCTGTAACTAGAAGTCTCAACCCTGAAAAATATGGATAATTCACATCAGAAGATTTAATAGGGACTGATTAAATTTAGAGTCTACAATCTGATTGAAGTTTTCAAAGTTGGTTTATCCTTTCCCTTTCTAAAATTCTAGCCTCCTTAATCATAAGCTACTGAAACAGCAGCAAGCAATCAAATTCATGAAAGATTAAAAGGAGAGAGCCACAGGAAATCATTATGTAACAGAAAGGAAAATGCTATTTTCAGAGATAGTGTATTTTAACATATTTATTATCTACCCTGACAGATATGCAACTTGTTGGATAATTTTCAGGTAGACATTCTTCTACCTGGCTACTAACCTTCAACTATTTTGTCCTCCTTAAGACAATTTAAGGTTATTAGAATCTTGGAGAGGTATAAGGTTGCTGTGCCTTCATAGCTATCAGGCTCAGAGAGTCCCTTAACACTGTCTACAGTTTTCTGAGTTTGAGTACAGTAAGGCAAGCCTAATGGGAAGAATTTTGGGTCTTCGTCAACTCCCATAATGCTTAGTGATGGTTCACAAATCACAATAATGATAAGAGGATTTGAGCATGCTTCTGAAACCAGGATAAATATATTCCCATAGCCCAGAGAGAAAAAGCTTTCTGAAAATCCCACCTATACTTCTTCCACAAGTGGACATGTGCTTAAACCTCCTCTTTGGAGGTTTCAGATGAAACATGGAACCTGGAGTCCTGTGACCATAATAGTTAATTGGCAAGACCAGACATGTCAGAATAGGGATGTGGGAGTTCGTAGAATTCTCCTAGAAGGAGATCCATATGCAAACCCACCCAGCCCCACCCAGCCAAAGTCAGGATACTAAAGAATAGTAACACTCTCTCCCTACTTTCTATACACCAGTGGTCTGGGAACTCAAAGGGACCCACTTAGTGAGGCTCAGCCAGAAACCCTTATTTTCACCCTACTTAATTCTAGAAATCAGAAGCAAAACAAAAGGTAACATTTAATATGTTCATAAAAGAATAAACATAAGCTCATGATAGCTGATTTAACAAAACAATACAAAATAAAACAAAGCAAGAAATCTCTAAAGAATTGGTTGACTTTTCCTTCCCAAAGCAGAGTATGCCCGGAGCTGATTTTATACTTCAAGGTGACTTTACACATGGAAGCTCTGGGGAATTATTTTATGGAGGTGGTTAAAGACAACATTAGTTTCTTTTACTTAATTACATCACAGATTATCACTTGGCAATTCTCTAAGCAATTAGGGCCAGTGGTTATTATTTATTGCTGCCGCTTAGTAGCTACACCACAAGAAATACCATAAAACATCAACATACACTTTTCTTCAGCATAGGTCCAAAATATCCTACTCTGAATAACAGAACAGAATTTGGAAAAATGTGTTACATATGTATATAGACACATAATTTGTATATTTAAATATTCACACAAAGAGAAAATACAACATTTTAAGACTTGGGATTTTACTTCTTGTTGCAGGAGGATTTCAGTGCCTAAATTTAGTCTAACAAAATTTCTGAGATTGTAAGGGACCACTTAGAAAGATCAGCAGTTTAATTTCTAAAGAGGAAAAGAGGAAAAAATTTTGATGATCAGATTCTGGAAAGTTCTATTTCAAGTTTTTCCCTCTCCTTTAAACCTTGCCTGCTATAAATTGATGGGCTATTATCCATCCTTTTTCTATTAACCAAGGGACAAGGAGGGTTTTCCTACTTCTGGTTCATACGGAATAGTCCCAGAAGGCGGTACTGGTACTTCCAGTCTCCTTGACCCTGGGCATGGTACTTACACAGCTACATAATTCTCTGGATCCTGAGGCAACCTATTAGTACTGTAAGTAATTGCTGACCGCAGCAAGCCAGAGCACTGGGGAAACTTGGAGGGAGAGTAGATTAAGATGGATGTTGGTTCTTCCAGAATAGATTTACAATTCAAAGGGAGTAAGGCAACTGACAGCTAGCAGGAATCTTTGTGATTACATGGTGAGCCCCATCTGAAGGTAGGATCACTTCCTTTCCATCTGGGGGACATCTGGTAATGTGTGTATGGGAGGGATAGATGGTTTCCCCAAGTATTTGGACACTGCTACCAGCATTTACTGGACAGAGGCCAATTATTCTAAATATCCTGTAATGTGTAGTACAGTCCCAGAATAAGATCCCATCCCAAATGCTTGCAATTTTTTAAAAAATCTTAAATAATGAAATTCAGATCCAGAGAATCTCAAGGAAACCACATCAGCAGTTAGCTGCACAGAGGTAGAAAGGTTGCTGACTCCTGGGTCCAGTGTGCCTGCAATATCTCTGACACTCGCAGAACAAAGGAAGAACTACTAACTCAGTGGGAGGCCAGGCAACATAGCAAGAATATTTATTGCTATTTCTCTATTCCACTTTCTTCCTCTTTGCCTAGACTATTCTTTTCTTCCCTTCACTGGGCCAACTCCTTCTCATTCTTTAAGTCCCAAGTCAGATGTCACTTTCTTTCTTTCTTTCTTTCTTTTTTTTTTTTTTTTTTAAAGATTTCATCCATTCATTTGACAGACAGAGATCACAAACAGGCAGAGAGGCAGGCAGAGAGAGAGGAGGAAGCAGCAGGCTCCCTGCTGAGCAGAGAGCCCGATGTAGGGCTCGATCCCAGGACCCCGGGATCATGACCTGAGCCAAAGGAAGTGGCCTTAACCCACTGAGCCACCCAGGCGCCCCCAGATGTCACTTTCTTAGGTAGAATTTCCTCCCGCAGGAAGTAGCAGAGTATAGACAAGTACTCCTACCTTGAACAAACTTTAGTCAGGCTCTTCTGAGCTCTTTTCAACTAGTGTTGTAAAAGAGTGTCCAGTGTTAGTAAATAACTCTGCTAAGCCAGTTTATTGAGAGTCTCTCCATCCTTGATATCTAATCAGATTCCTCTCTTCACCACCCATTCTTGACACCTAACCAAGTTCTTAAGAATGTTCCATCCACTCCCTCACCATTCCTGTCAGCTGTAAAACTCTACTTGTCCCTGTCGTATTCAGAGTTCAAACTCTCTCTGCTACTGCAATAGTCTTGAATATAGTCTTACTTGTTATTGTTAACAAATTCCAGTGAATAATCTTTCTCTTACAGTATTAATTAACATATGTCAAATGGATGAATTCCTGAGATGAGCTCTCTAGATAGGTGTTCCCACATGGGAAAGAAGCCTGGTGGATGAGGTGAGGGAACTGAAGGTGTCTACAATGAAGACTGGGCTGTTTCTTTAATAATCTGACCCTGTAGAGTTCTCCTCTACTCCAAGGGACTAGGCCTGGGCAAGACTATCCATCCATATGTGCTAATGAGCTTTTTCCTCAATGAGGGGAGCCCATTATGCCAATCTATGGGATAGGAAAATGTAGAACACATTGAGGCTTGGAGAATATCCTTTGGGGTATTCAATTTACAAAAGAGATAATCTGGTACCTGAGGTTCCATGCATGAAATTAAGGGATAGGATACTACCAAGTAGAATAGACCCTTTTGGTTATTATTCCAATCTGAACAGACACATTCATTTGTACTGACTTATGCATTCTTCACTCACACACTTGTCATTATTGAAAGACTGAAGAAATGTATTAGAGAAGTCAACTCTAGTATTTATTACTTATTATTTAAGCAAGTAGTCACAAATTCTTCAAGAATCAAGGGAGAATTTCTGTTTATTAGTCCACCCCAGATACTATGTAATAAAAACTCACATATTCTTTAGTTAGCTTAATGTGAAATGGTTGAGGGAAGAAAAGTCTAATTATTTTTTTTTTCTCCACACTAATCTTGAAACTTAACAAAACAGAAACTTCTCAATTTCTATGACTCTGATAACTTGGACAGAGCTTACTGGCTTACTGGTCAAAGACACACAGTTTTGGTCCAGGTAATTTTTATTTTGGTTAATCTCAGAAGAAAGAAATGGAGCTGCCATTTAAGGCTCATATATGCCATATGTCACAATTGTACATATACCATCAGTACTATCATGACAACCTTGTAAAGTGCAGAAACCATGGCTTGATGAGGTCACATGGTTAAGTGAAGAACAGAGATCAGAACCCAGGTGTCCAATGGCAGAGTCCACAGTCAGTTCTCAAGGACTCACGAGCAGGGTATGTGGATCTGACACCAATACTCCCAAAAATAGGTTCTGACATCCAAACTATCTTCATATATAAGGTAAAGAAAAAAGCCTGTTTGCAGCTGCCCATAAAGATGAGCAGTACTAGAAGCTTCCCTTCATCCCAAATGTCTGGGAGTAAACAATGTCCACCCAGGCTATACTTTTAGAATCTCCTGGCCTACAAGGCCCCACTTCTCCAGGTCCCCTCTTGTCCCTGTCATATTTGGAGGTGGGTTCAAATGCTCTCTCCTGCCCTTCCCACTCTGCAATGGAAACTACAAAGGACTGAGAGCTGTTTACATTATGTGATTGACTAACAGTTGATTCTGCTTTAAATGCATGCACACAAAATTCTTGTTCAACCAAGCTTAATTCCCTGCATATTTTTAGGCCACAGTGCTTTGAAACTAGAACCCAACCACAATAAGAATGGTGGAAAGAACTCAAATCCATGGAGGCTAAAGAGCATCCTACTAAGGAATGAACGGGACAACAAGGAAATTAAAGAAGAATTTTTTAAAAATTCATGAAAATGAAAACAGGCATTTAAAATCTTTGGAACATAGCAAAATCGGTTCTGAGAAGAAAGTATATGGCAAGACAAGGGTTTCTCAAGAAACAAGAAAGATCTCAAGTACATAACCTAACAATACACCTAAAGGACCTGAAGAAAGAATATCAAAGAAAGCTTAAAACAGCAGGAGAAGAGAAATAAAGATAAAAGCAGAAATGAATGAAATAGAAACCAAAATAACAGTAGAACAAATCAATGAAACTAGGAGATGGTTCTTGGAAAAAATTAATAAGATTGATAAATCCCTGGCCTGAGTTATCAAAAAGAAAAGAGAAAGGACCCAAATAAATAAAATCATGAATGAAAGAGGAGAAATCACAACCAACACACACACACACAAAAATACAAACAATTATAAGAACATATTATGATCAACTATACACCAGAAAATTTGGCAAACTGAGAGAAATGGATGCATTTTTAGAGATGTATAAACTACGAAAACTGAACCGGGAAGAAACAGAAAACTGTACAGATCCATAACCATTAATGAGATTGAAGCAGTCATCAAAAATCTCCCAGCAAACAATGAGAGCCGAGGGCCATATGGTTTCCCAGTGGAATTCTATCAAACATTTAAAGAATTAGTACCTATTCTCCTGAAACTGTTTCAAAAAATAGAAATTGAAGGAAAACTTCCCAACTCATTTTATGAGGCCAGCATTACCTTGATTCCAAAACCAAAGATCCCACTAAAAAGGAGAATTATGGACCAATATCCTTGATAAACACAGATGCAAAAATTTTCACCAAAATACTAGCCAATGGGACCCAACAGTACATTAAAAAGATTATTCAGGTACCTGGGTGGCTCAGTGGGTTAAGCCTCTGCCTTCAGCTCAGGTCATGATCTCAGGGTCCTGGGACTGAGCCCTGTATTGGGCTCTCTGCTAAGCAGGGAGCCTGCTTCCCCTCTCTCTGCCTGCCTCTCTGCCTACTTGTTACCTCTCTCTCTCTCTCTCTCTGTCAAATAAAAAAATAAAATCTTAAAAAAAAAAAAAAAAAGGGATTCTTCACCATGACCAAGTGAGATATATTCCTGTGCTGCAAGGTTGGTTCAACATCCACAAATTAATTAATGTGATATAATGTATTAATAAAAAAAAAAAGAACAAGAACCATATGATACTCTCAGTAGATGCTGAAAAGCATTTGACAAAGTACAGCATCCTTTCTTGATCAAAACTCTTCAAAGTGTAGGGGTAGAGGGTATATACCTCAACATCGTAATAGCCATCTATGAAAAATCCACAGCAAATATCATTATCAGTGGGGAAAAACTGAGAGCTTTCCCCTAAGGTCAGGAACATGGCAGGGCTGTCCTCTATCACCACTGCTATTCAATATAGTACTAGAAGTCTTAGACTCAGCAATCAGACAACAAAAAGAAATTAAAGGCATCCGAATTGGCAAAGAAGAAGTCAAATTCTCACTCTTTGCAGATGATATGACACCTTACGTGGAAAACCCAAAAGACTCCATTCCAAAACTGCTAGAACTTGTACAGGAGTTCAGTAAAGTGTCAGGATATAAAATCAATGCACAGAAATCAGTTGCATTTCTATATACCAATAGCACGACAGAAGAAAGAAAATTAAGGAGTTGATCCCATATATAATTGCACCCAAAACCATAAGATACCTAAGAATAAACCTAACCAAAGAGCCTGTACTCAGAAAACTATAAAGTACTCATAAAAGAAATTGAGGAAGACACAAATAAATGAAAAAAATGTTCCATGTTCATTGGATTGGAAAAACAAATATTGTGAAAATGTCTATGCTACCTAAAGCAATCCCTATCAAAATGCCATCAATTTTTTTCAAAGAAATGGAACAAATAATCCTACAATTTATATGGAAACAGAAAAGACCCTGAATGGCCAGGGGAATGTTGAAAAACAAAACCGAAGTTGACTGAATCACAGTTCCAGACTTCAGGCTCTATTACAAAACTGTAATCATTAAGACAGTATGGTACTGGCACAAAAACAGACACATAGATCAATGGAAGAGGAGAGAGATCCCAGAAATGGACCCTCAACACTATGGTTAACTAATCCTCGACAAAGCCCAAAAGAACGTCCAATGAAAAAAAAGACAGTCTCTTCAACAAATGGTGTTGGAAAAATTGGATAGCCACATGCTGAAGAATGAAACTGGATCATTTCCTTACACCACAAACAAAAATAGACTCAAAATGGATGAAAGACCTTATGTGAGACAGGAATCCATCAAAATCCTTGAGGAGAACACAGGCAGCAACCCCTTCGATCTCAGCCACAGCAGCTTCTTCCTAGGAACATTGCCAAAGGCAAGGGAAGCAAGGGCAAAAATGAACTATGGGACTTCATCAAGATCAAAGCTTTTGCACAGCAAAGGAAACAGTCAACAAAACCAAAAGACAACTGACAGAGTGGGAGAAGATATTCGCAAATGGCATATCAGATAAAGGGCTAGCATCCAAAATCTATAAAGAACCTAACAAACTCAAGACCCAAAGAACAAATAATCCAATCAAGAAATGGGCAGAGGACATGAACAGACATTTCTGCAAAGAAGACATCCAAATGGCCAACAGACACGTGAAAAAGTGCTCAACATCACTCGGCATCAGGGAAATACAAATCAAAATCACAGTGAGATACCACCTTACACAAGTCAGAATGGCTAAAATGAATAAGCAGGAAATGACAGATGTTGGCGAGGATGCAGAGAAAGGAGAACCCTTCTACACTGTTGGTAGGAATGCAAGCCGGTGCAGCCACTCTGGAAAACAGTATTGAGTTTCCTCAAAAAATTGAAAATAGAGCTATACTACGACCCAGCAATCGCACTAGTGGGTATTTACCTTAAGGATACAAATGTAGTTATCTGAAGGGGCATGCATACCTGAATGTTTATACCAGCAATGTCCACAATAGCCAAACCATGGAAAGAGCTTAAATATCCATCAAGAGATGAATGGATAAAGAAGATGTGGCATATATACACAATGGAATACTACATAGCCATCAAAACCCCAAATCTTGCCATTTACAATGACGTGGATGGAACTAGAGGGTATTATGCTAAGCAAAATAAGCCAATCAGAGAAAGACAATTATCATATGATCTTACTGATATGAGGAATTTGAGAGGCAGGGCAAGGGGTTGTGGGGGCAAGGGAGGGAAAAACTGAAACAAGATGGGACCAGAGAGGGAGACAAACCATAAGAGACTCTAAATCTCAGGAAACAAACTGAGGGTTCCTGGGGGTGGGGAAAGGATAGGGTGGCTGGTTGATGGACACTGGGGAGGATGTGTGCTATGGTGAGTGCTGTGAATTGTATAAGACTGATGAATCACAGACCTGTACCCCCGAAGCAAATAATACATTATATGTTAATAAAAGACAAACAAACAAAAAAGGGGCAACCTACCAAAAAAAAAAAAAAGAAAAGTATTTGCTCTCCATTCCCATACAGCAACTAAGAAGGTCTGATAAAGCAGTGAGAAACTTGCTCTTTCTAGCTGAAAACCATGATTAAGTGGTCTTTTTCTGGACTTGTCCTCCAGAATTCAATACACAGATCCCCGTCCATCTCTGCACAAGTCTGCTCCTTCCCTAACTCCCAGCCTGCCTAGAATGATTTTCCAGACTTGGGAGTGATTTTGAGGGCTGAGATGTGTATTATCTTCAGTGTTTATTACAGGACAGTGTTCAGTACTAAGCAATCTAGAAGGATAAGGGAGATTCAGATCCAGCTCTAGAGATAGGGTACAGCAGCTCACAACCCAAATGCCTCCGAGGTCCAAGAAGGACTTGTGAATGAAGGAAACAGGTTGGGGGATGCAGAACTATTGGCCAGGATGTGATGATGGGGAAACCACTAGTTGACACCAAGAATAGCTAGATTTCTAATGTGAATCTTTAGAATGTCTTAAACATGGAAAACAAGTCTGCCTCTACCATTAGTGAAGCCTGGGATAAGAGTACAAATGGAGCTCCACATACCCTATGTCTAAATATTTAAATATTAGAAACCAAGTCAACAAATCGTTAGGGCACCTGGATGGCTCAGTCAGTTAAGTGTCTTTGGCTCAGGTCATGATCTCGGGGTCCTGGGATCAGCTGGTGGATGTTGGGCTCCCTGCTCAGTGGGGAGTCTTCCTCTCCATCTTTCTTAGCCCCTCCCTGCCCACCACCCACCCCGCTCATGCTTAAGCTCTCTCTCTCTCAAATAAATAAATACAATCTTAAAAAAAAAAAAAAAAAAAACCAAGTCAACAAATTCTGAAATAAAATACTTTCTAGCCCCTACTCTAACAATGACATGGATGGTCAGGTTCTATTTTAGAATATTTGGGATCTTTAGAATTCCATGCCTAATTGTAGTACCACTGAGAAAGCCAGCTCCAGGACCTGAGTGCACTACCCCATGCTTTTTTCACCCCGGCTCCATCTGATGTAGTTGGGACCTATGGTATATGCAACTGCATATACCTTAGATATAGTTCCTATATCTAAGCTACAGCCATATTCTCTACATTCAGTGTCCCTTGGTTATATCTCAGGCCTGGAGGTGCACACTTGCATACTCTGGAGGAAGTCAAATCTGGAGAAGAGGTCCACACAGATCTTGGAAGTGGATTTGGGACCATTTAGGCAAGGAACTCTGGGCTGCTAGATTCCAGAGCACAGTCTAGAAGGAGAGGGTATAGACTCCAGTTGAGCACTTCTCCTGGCCCTACAAACTTCTGACCCTTTTAGAAAGGAACACGGCTTTAGGAATAGAGGAAGTTCCTCTAAAATGTGAGATCCAGAATAGCCCATTTCTGCCAAGTACTAAGGAGAGTACTATGGCCCGATTATTATTATTTTATTTTTTAAATTTAACTTTATTTTTTCAGTATTCCAAGATTCATTGTTTATGCACCACGCCCAGTGCTCCATGCAATATGTGCCATCCTTAATATGCACCACCAGTCTCACCCAACCCACAACCCCTTTCCCTTCCAAAACTCTCAATTTGTTTCTCAGAGTCCACAGTCTCTCATGGTTCATGTCCCCCTCCAATTTCCCCCAACTCCCTCCTCTCCTTCTCCCAATGTCCTCCATGTTATTCCTTATGCTCCACAAGTAAGTGAAACCATATGATAATTGACTCTCTCTGTTTGACTTATTTCACTCAGCATAATCTCCTCCAGTCCCATCCGTATTGATTAAATAAAGTTGGGTATTCATCCTTTCTGATGGAAGCATAATACTCCATTGTATATATGGACCATATATTCTTTATCCATTCATCTGCTGAAGGGCATTTGGCTCTTTCCACAGTTTGGATATTGTGGCCATTGCTGTTATGAACATTGGAGTACAGATGGCCCTTCTGTTCACTATGTCTGTATCGCTGGGGTAAATACCCAGTAGTGCAATTGCAGGGTTATAGAGTAGCTCTGTTTTTAATTTCATAAGGAATCTCCACACCGTTTTCCAAAGTGGCTGCACCAACTTGCATTCCCATCAACAGTGTAAGAGGGTTCCCCTTTTTCCACATTGTCTCCAACATTTGTTGTTTACTGTCTTGTTAATTTTGGCCATTCTAACTGGTGTAAGGTGATATCTCAATGTGATTTTGATTTGAAAATATGAGGATCATTGAATGGACCATGCAAGTGCTTGTGGATAACCAGTTTGTTACCACTGGCCTAGACAAAACATTGAGTTGTAAACAATGAAACCAGGCTTTGCCATAGGCTAAGTGTTTACACTTAAATAAATTCTGTAACTTCTTCAAGACTCAAGTTGACCCTAATAAAATGCAGTGCCTTTTACAGTAGATTGAGAGCTCTTATATCTAAATTGACTATAGAAGTCTTTACTAGCATCATTAAACAAAGGTACATCTTTATATTTATATTATAGAAATAAGCAATCTCTCCCTCTTCAATTTTTTAACAGATGCCTAGTTTATAGGGTATATAAACTTGGTCATATGCTACAGACATATAAAGATACAGGAACCCAATATTCTTTCTAGTGTGGTTGGTAATGTGGTCCTTTAAATGATGAGTACTTTATTTTAAAATAATAGTCATAGTGAGCCATTATTAGAAAACGAAAATTTTTCTCAAAGCGAAGTTTAAGAGCCATTTCCTTTGTATTAATCAGATAACTTTGAGCAAGAAGAAAACTGTTGAAAAATATGCCTAAAATAAAGAATATAAAGAATAATTTAAACTTTTAAATAATAATAATACCATAAACTTTCAAGAATGCTTGAGAAAATACTTAGGCAACATACACATAACTTTAACAAAAAGCCGATATTAGAATAGGCAAAATCTGGTATAATGGCACCACTAGATTCTGGTGAGGATATGGAGCAGAAGGAACTCTCATTCATTGCTTTTGGGAAAGCACAACGCTACAGCCACTTTGGAAGACAGTTAGGTGGTCTCTTTCTTTCTTCTTCTGTTTAAAGATTTTATTTATTTATTTGTGTGTGAGAGAGAGTGACAGAGATAGTGAGTGGGGAATGTGAGTCTCAAACCCAGGACCCTGGGATCATGAACTGAGCCAAAGGCAGAGGCTTAACCAACTGAGTTACCCAGGCACCCTGGTGGTCTCTTTCAAAACTGAACATACTCTTACCATATGATCCAGCAATCCGGCTCCTTGGTGTTTGTCCAAAGGAACTGAAAATTTATATCCACACAAAAATCTACGCATAGATGTGGAAAGCAGCTTCATTAATAATTGCCAAAACTTGGAAGCAGCCAAGATGTCCTTCAGCAGATAAATGGCTAAATAAACTGTTGTACTTCAAGACAATGGAATGTTTCGCTTATTTTTATGTGGGAAAGAAGCCAATCTGAAAAAGTTTCATGGTGTGTGATTCCAACTATATGACATTCTGAAAAAGGGAAAACTATGAAAACAATAAAAGGGTAAGTGGTTGCTAGCGGCAGGGCTTTGGGAGAGAAAAGAATGGGGGCACACAGAGGATTTTTAGGGCAGTGAAAATACTCTTTTTGATACTGTAATGACAGACACAGGTCATTCTGAGTTTTTCCAAACCCACAGAATGTACAAGAATGAACTATAATGTTAACTGTAGACTTTGAGTACTTAGGATGTGTAAATGACATTTCACCAATTATAACAAATGTACCTCTCTGATGGAGGATGTTAGTAATTGGGGAAGCGCTTCATGTGAGGGGACAGGGAGTATATGGGAAATCTTTGTACTTCTCAATTTTGCTGTAAACTTAAAACTACTCTAAAAAATTATTTGAAAAATAAAACGTATACTTTATTAAGAATAACTACAAAAGAAAAAGGCTTCTTAAGGTCTTCTATTGTCATGATGAACAACTTAAAATTCTATTGTCCAATGTACCCTATCCTCATAGATTTTTGATCACTTCTATTCTGTTCTTCCTTCAATAATCTACTTTGGCAGCTGTCTCCTGAGGATACTCAGACTTTAATGGTGGAGATGGAGTCTCAGTTCTCTGCTCCGAAAGCTGGGCTTTGCATTAAGAGTAAACACACCTTTCAGCACAAATCCTCATAATGATGTTCAGCTCTATGCCTTAGAATAGGAAGGATGGTGTCATGTCTGGAATTCTGATCAAATTTGGGACTTATCCTTGGAGAATCATACCGGTCAGATAGCTCAGAGTGATTTGAGCAAATTAATTAGACCTTGGACTTACAGGTCTTGGAAAGGATATAAAAGAAAGTAAAAAATGATGAAATATAGATACTGGAAAGGCTAAAGAGCTTGCAGACAGTATATGTAACTGCATGTAGTATACAGTATATGTAACTGCATGTAGTATACGATATAATTGTAATTGGAAATGACTGGCTTAGGAAAGTAGGTAAATGAGAGCCAAAGAACATTTTCAAAAGTGAAATGAAGGCTTTCCCTTCCTCTTCTCTTTACGGGGTCTAGAGAAAGAAAGAAAGTTCTTAGACTGTTGTTTGAAAGATTCGGGTTGGAAGAAAAATGTGCTGGCCGTGACGATTGCGCATGATGTGAAGAGATTACTGAGAGATTTAGAATCAACTTCTGGTGAACTTACGACATCATAGAATTTTAGAACTGTTCCAAAGCCTTCATCTTTATACATGAGGGGAAAAAATGAGGCCCAGAGGACACAGCTAATAAATATCAGACCAAGACTTGAACGTTGGTGTCTGAATATCACAGAGGGAAGGGACCTAAAATATCATCCAATCCCCAGACAGCCAGCCAGATTTGTTTCCCACCAACTTTTTATTAAGAAAATGTCTTGACAAATAAAAAAGTTAAAAGAATACTCAATGATATACCAATCATTGAATTTATCAGTTGTTAACATTTTACATAGTTGCTTTATGTTAGCTATGCATATATGCACATGTGTGTGTGTACAGCTAGAAGTAAGCTGAAGGAAAATTCCATACATCAAATTATTTTTTTTTTATGATTTACATGTTACTGTCCTGTAGAAGGTTCTACATTTTGTTTTCTCATTAAGTCATTTAATTTGTTTTTAAATTGGAATGAGGTCCACAGGCTTGGTTAGATAAAGGTTAAATATTCTGAAGAGAATATTTTATATGTTGATGGGCCAATCAATTTTTTTAAGATTTTATTTATTTATTTGACAGAGAGAGAGAACAAGCACAAGCAGAGGTAGCGACAGAGGAAGAGGGACAAGCAGGCTTTCTGACAAGCAGGGAGCCCGATGTGGGGCTTGAACCCAGGACCCTAGGATCATTACCTGAGTCGAAGACAGACACTTAACCGACTGAGCCACCCAGGCGCCCCATGCCAATCAATTCTAACCAAGTGATGGTTGTTGCAAGAGCTCTCATTGAGAAAGAGTCCAAGACTCTGCAGAAGCTTGGCAGAAATTGGTGCCAAGATAGATTTGTTATCGGTATTGTTGGGAGTGAAATTTCATATTTATGAAGAAGGAAGAATATTTTTAAAATTGGAATAATTATAGATTCACATGCAGTAATAGTCTTGTGTGTGTGTGTGTGTGTGTGTGTGTGTGTGTGTTTAGTTCTATACAATTTTATCAAATAGATAGGTTGGTATGTCCACCATCCCAGTGAAGATGCACAGATGCATTACAGCAAAGATGTTGCCCTTTTATAATTGTCTCCTTTCATCCCTAAAACCTGGCAAATATTAACTGTCCTTCTTTTCTAAGGTTTTGTCATTTCGAAAATGTTAGAAAAATGGAAATTTTATTTTATGCAACTTTGGGGATTTAGCTTTTTTTTATTCAGCGTAATTACCTAGAGATTCATTCAAGTTGTTGCATATATAGTTTGCTCATTTAAAAAAAAATTATTTATTTATGTTAGAGAGAGAAAGAGAGTGCATGAGTGGGGAGAGGGACAGAGGGAGAGAATCTTTAAGCAAACTCCCCACTGACTGTAGAGCCTGATGTGGGGCTCTATCTCACCACCCATAAGATCACGACCTGAGCCAAAACCAAGGGGTGTATACTCAAGCAGCTGAACTACCCAGGCACCCCAATTTGTTCCTTTTTATTGCCGAGTAGAGTTCAATGGTATGGATGCACCACTGTTTGTTTTAACCATTTACCTGTTGAAGGACATCTAGGCTGATTCTAGTTTTTGGCTATTACAAATAATGCTGCTATGAGGTTGACAATTGATAAATGATTCAGTTTCTCTGGATTCTAACCAGTATTTGGCAAGATATTATCACCTTTTTTATTTCAGCAATTCTCATATGTGTGAAGTAATATTTCATTGTGGCCTCAATTTGCATTTCCCTGATAGCTAATGATGCTGAACCTATTTCCATGTGCTTATTTGTCATCTATATATCCTGTTCAATAACATGATTATTTATTTATTTATTTTACCCATTTTCTTATTGGATTTTTTTGTTTACTTTTGAGTTTTGAGCATTCTTTATATATTCTAGATACTAGTTCTTTATCATATATGTTGTTTAAAAATGTTGTCCCGCAGTCTGTATCTTCTCTTCTCATTTCTTTCACCTAGACATTTGCAAAAGAAAAGTTTTTAATTTTTTTTTAAAGATTTTATTTATTTGAGAGAGAGAGAGAGTGAGCATGAGAGGAGAAGGTCAGAGGGAGAAGCAGACTCTCCACAGAGCTGGAAGCCCAATGTGGGACTCGATCCCGGGACTCCAGGATCATGACCTGAGCTGAAGGCCGTTGCTTAATCAATTGAGCCACACAGGCACCCCAAAAAGTTTTTAATTTTGATGTTGCCCAATTTACCATTGCTTTTCCTTTTATGGTTTGTGACTTTGACACAGGTCTAAGAACTTTTATCTAGCCTTAGATCCTAAAGTTTTTCTCCTATGCCTTCTTTCCTAAGAATTTTGAAGTTTTATGTTTTACGTTTTTAGAGAGAGAGGTAGAGACAGAGAGTGTAAAGCAGAGTGGGGAGGGAGGTGGTGCGGAGAGAGAGAGGGTGAGAGAGAATCCTAAGCAAGTTCCAGCCCAGCACAGAGCTTCACGTGGGGCTTGATCTCACAACTTTAAGAACATGACCTGAGCCAAAATCAAGGGTTGAATGCTTAACTGACTGACCCATCTCAGACATCCCTATATTTGGGTTTCAGTTTGCTAATATACTTTAGTGGTTTTTTAGTCTAAGTTCAGAAAAGTTATTGGTGGGTAGTTTTTCTTTTCTCTACTGTCTCGTTTTGAATCCGGATAATATTGGCATCCTAAAATGAATTCAGAAATATTCCCTTCTTTTCTTTTTTCTGGAAGTGATTATATAAACTTACTATTAATTCTCCTTTAAATGTCTGATAAAATTCTCCAGTGGAACCATCTGGACCTGGAGGATTCTTTTTCAGGAGTGTTTAAATTATGAATTCAATTACTTCAGTGGTTATAGGGCTATGCAGATTACCTATTTCATAATGGCTGATTTTGTTACTTTGCGGGTTTAAGGAACTACTTCATTTTTTCCCTAAGTTGTTGAATTTATAAGGATAAAATTATTAAAGTATTCCTTCATTTTCTTTTTTATGGCTGTAAAATCTGTAGTGATATCACCATTTCAGTCCTGATATTGGTAATTGGTGTCTTCTCTCTTTTTATTTTTGTCAATCTTGCTAGAGGTTAATCATTTTTGTTGATTTTTTTTTGAAGAATCCTCTTTTTTTCACATTGATTTTCTGTTTGTTTTCTTACTTCCAACTTCATTGATTTCTTTTATTCATTATGTCCTTCTTCTGGTTGCTTTGGGTTTATTTTGATCTTCTATTTTCTTGTTTGTTGAGGTCAGAATTTAGGTTTTTGATTTGAGATCTTTCCTAATAGTTTCCAATAGTGCATCTCATGTTATAAGTTAAGCTTCTCAGCACTGTTTTATCTACATTCCACATATGTGGATGTGTTGTCTTTTCATTTTCATTAAGTTGCATGCAATTTTTAAAATTTCCTTTCAAACTTCTTCTTTGACCCATGGATTGTTTGGAAGAGTGTTGTTTAATTTCCATGGCTCTGAAGACTTTCTTATTGTCTTTCTGTTTTTAATTTTTTATTTGATTCCGATATGGTCAGAGAACACCCTGTCTTATTTTACATTTTTATTTGTTACAATTTAATTTACGGTCTTCATCAGTCTTCCAAGAGTACTAGTGAAAATGTGTATTCTATTGTTGTTGTATAGAATGTTCTACAAATATTAGAGTCTCTTTGTTGATTGTCTTATTCAGATCTTTTATGTTCTTGCTGATTTTCTGTGATAGTTCTACCAGTTGCAGAGAGGGAGTGTTGAAGTCCCCAAGTATAACTGTATATTTCTCCTTTCAGCTCTTTTCTATTTTTTCTGATTATCATTCTTCTATTTCTTTTTTCTTATCTTCCTATGAATTGCTTTAATGATTTGGGGGGATTCTATGTCGGTTTATTCACAGTGTTTTTAGTATATTTCTTTGTACAGTTTTCATATAGGTATTACAATACACATATGTGACATACATGTATGATATTAATGTTGTACTATTTCCAGTAAAGTAAGGCAACCTCACGTCTATTTAATTCCCTTTACCTTCTTCACTTTACATATTGTCTTGATCAGATGTCAAAGTTTATGTTTCAGTCACCAAATAGAGTTTCTAAAACTCCTGAGGAGAAGAATAATCTATTACATGTCCCTGTATTTTTGCTTTTCTTATTGTTCCTTCTTCTTGATGCTCCAAGATTCTTTCATCCTTGACCTTCTGTCTGAAGAGATGTCTATAGCTAGTTTTTTCTGAGAGCTCTCCTAGGAAAAAATTCTTTTAGCCTTTCTTTGTCTGACAATATTTTTACTTCTTCTTAATTATTGAAGAGTCATTTCATTAGACATAACATTCATAGTTAACAGTCTTTTCTTTCAGCACTAGAAAAATGCACCTCTTCCTTCTGCCTACATGGTTTCAGATGAAAAGCCCACCAACATTTGAATTGATGTTTCTCTATAAGAAATGTGTCTCTGGCTGCTTTCAAGATTTTTCCCCTTGTCTTTAGTTTATGAATGTTTAATTTTGATTTGTCTTAACTTGTTTCATTCTGTTTATAATTCATTCAGCTTGTTAGATCTGTAGGTTTGTGTTTTTCACCATATTTGGGAAGTTTTCAGCCACCATTTCTTCAAATACAAACATGTCTTGGAGATACTGTGGGTCTAGTTAAAGCAAATATTGTAAGAACGTAAGTCAAATAAATTTTTCCCCAATGTATATAAAACTTATGTTTACACTATGCTGTGGTCTATTAAGTGTGCAGTGACATCATGTCTAAAAAATATATACATACTTTAATTTTAAAATGCTTGATTGTTAAAAATAAAGTAAAATAAAAGTGCTTTATTGTTTAAAAATGCTGATCATCATCTGAGCTTTCAATGAGTCATAATCTTTGTGCTGGTGGAGAGTCTTGCTCCATGTTGCTGGCTGCTGACCAGTAAAGGTGGTGGTAGTTGTTCAAGGTTGGGATGGCTGTGGCCATTTCTTAAAATTAGGCAACAACTGCTGCGTCAGTTGGCTCTTCCTCACATGAGTTCCCTGTAGCATCCCATGCTGCCTGGTAACATTTTACCCACAGTAGAACTTCTTTCAAAATCGGAGTCAATCCTTTCAAACCTCAGTGCTGCTTCAGCAACTAAGTTTGTGTGATATTCTCAGTCCTTTGTGGTCCTTTCATTAATCTTCACAGCAGATTCACCAGCAGTAGATCCTAGCTCAAGAAATCACTTTGTTTGCTCATCCATAAAAAGGAACTCCTCATCTGCTGAAGTTTGATCATGAGATGGCAGTAATTTAGCCACATCTTGACTCTGCTTCTAATTCCGGTTCTCTTGCTAATTTCACCACATCTGCAGCTACTTCTTCCCCTGGTCTTCAACCTCCAATTTGTAAAAAACACAGTATCTGTGAAGTGCAATAAAGTGAGACGTAATAAAACAGGGGCGTGCCCATACTCTTCCAGCACACTCTCTTTTTTTTCCCTCTGGAAATCCAATCATATGCGTATACAACCTTATAAAAATATTGCCCCACAGATCCCTGAGTCCCTGTTCAATTTTTTTTTCAGTCTATCTTCTGTCTATTGAGATTGGATAAATTCTATTGATCTGTCCCCAAGTTTACTGACGCTATCTTTTTTTGCTCCATTCTACTATTGAGACGACGCAGCAAGGTTTTTTTTTCTATTATATTTTTCAGTTTCCACAATTTCCACTTGATGTTTGTTTATAACTTCTATTCCTTGGTGGAGATTTTCTATCTTTTCATGGTACATGGATCTCTTTATGTTGATGGAGAGATTATTGTTAATCCTGTGGGAAGGAATGAGCGTACCTGGGATGGTTTCTGCTGTCAGGTTGAGTGACAGGAAACAACAGGCCTGGGTCACTTTCTTCCTTGGGTGAGGACGTGAGATCCCCTGTCACTGTGTTGGTTTCTAGTTTTGGGGTCTTAATCAGTTTACCGTATTCCTATCACTTTCCATCATTCTCTTTTGGTTGTCTCTGGTGCTATTTCCAGAGATGACAGTTGTGGTTAGCGTGGGGGAGTGAAGAGAAGTTCATCCATGCTGTCTTGTCTAGAGAGGAAGTCAGAAGAGACTGTTTTTTAAGGCTTTTCGTTTCCAAAGCAAGGGTTCATAACCTGAAGTTGTATTTTGTGCCTTTGTGTGCATCTGCCTTTCTCTGTCTCCTGTAGCTTTCATATATGTATCAAAGGAGACCGTGATAAAAAGGGTCAAGCCCTGCTTTTACTGTGGCCTCATTTCCAGGGCCTGCTGTCCAGCCACACCAGCTATGTCTAGATTAAGAGTTTCCATGAAAGGGCTCAGCCAGGCTCTTGGTTTGCTTGGCTCCTTCCCACCCATGAAAACCAGAGCCTCAGGGTCTGCATATCTATCAGAACCCTGACCTTAGCAGCCTCTAGAACAGAAGTTCTACAAGGGCAGCATCTGTGGCTGGCATAGAGAAGTTGCTCAGGAAACATTTGTGTGAATAACAGTCTCAGAGCTAAAGTAGCCTGAGAATACCCTGCAGCCCCAGAACTTCCTTTTGAGTCTACAGCAACTCATTATAACACTTTGTGGGGAAGGGAGACAGTTCAATATGGGGTGAAAGCCTTATGGAGAAGGCCTTACTCAACTGAGACCTTCCTGGGGTACTCTTGATAAGACAGAATTCCTCAGAGGAGTTCAGAGTTGAGCAAGGAGAGAGGAAGAACCAGATACAGGGTGTACCCCATGAAATAGCTTACAAGGACCAACCATGGTGCCAGTCACATCTTTCTGGGACAAATGAGGACATGCATCCATTCCTCATCGACCCCCTCATTACACCTAAACTTTTCTAGAAATTGCCAACAGCATACCATGCCTACTAGGCAGACAGTGTGCGATTTTCACTCAACTCCATAGCCAGAGAGACGTGAGGAAGTCTTTACAGAAAAGGGCCAGCTGCCTCTGCAGCTCTCTACTACCATCACCACTACACGGATGATTGAGAATCACACAGTTAACTAAAGGCTTCCATTCAGCTGCGTTTCCTCTACTCAACATGGCAATTGCTTTGCTCATATTTGCTTTACCTTTGATTTCAGTGCCCATGAACAAAACCATAATGATATAAGAGGGGGGAAAGAGAACATGCATTTTCTAAGCTGCCTAGAGTCTGACAATTGTTTAAATGTGTATGTACATTTAACAAGATGGCAGATTATGCCATTAGCTTATCTTCGGAGTAATAAAAACTCCCATTCAGGAGCCTAAGTCTCCTCATGGTTTATTGAAATGGTTCCCTCTTGCAACGTATCATCACCGTACTTTACGATAAGGAGAGAAGTATGTTCCAATACAACATCAGATAATGCCAAATACACAGACTTGCAAGAGAAATAGCTCACTTGGGAAATAGAGAGAAGTGAAGAAAATGTATTGAGTGAGAGACGCTAACTAGACCTCTGGTAAGTGAAGTAAACAATGATCCATATGGGATGTCAGATTCTCCTCAGTGGTCAAAAACACTGAGGAGGAGGCTGAGTAGAGAGGAGCCACATTTCAATGTGTTTTAGTTAATTTAATACCCCCACAGAATTATTAGTCTATGCAGGAGATACAATTAAAGTTTTCTGAAAATTTTTTACATGGCCAAAAAAACATGCACCTCAGTGAGACAGTTCAGGGATTACTTGGATGGGGCTTAAAAGACACACATAGCATAATGCACACCCATGTCATGTCTGGAAAGTGCTAGGGAGCCCCCAGGAACTTGACACAACTCATTAGACTGGTCCTTCACCAACTGGTTATCCCTTCCCTTATGAAACTTTAATTTATGTAGTCTTCTTCTGGATTTATATTTTTACCCCTTTGGAATTTTCAAACCAGGGGGGTTTGGGAATTTGGAATCAAATACACTAGAATTGCAAATCACTTGAAATTGTTTCCTACTGGATCCAACTGGTAAATCAAGAAGGTTCTGAGTATTCAGATGGGGGAACGAAGAGAAAAGAAAAACAAAAAACAAAAAACAAAAAACAGAAAAACTACTCACTATGTGCTGTGAGCCATCTGGCAACCCAAATCTGGTCTTCCCCTGTTTCCACATCTCAAGGGATCACACTCTCCCAATACAGGTTATCTTGTGGGAGTCTGAGAGACATCCTCATCCTCCTTCCCCTTCCTTTGACTGTTTCTAGTCAGTCACTGGGCCCTGCTGGTTGTATCTCCTAAGAGCCCTTCCATCTGTCTAGGTCGCCTTTCCCGCACCATTGCCTGGCCCTTCCCGTCACCTTCATCTCCACAGGAAGTAGTCTTGGGACTGGTCTCTGCTGTGATCACTCTCACAACCTCCTAACCCATCCATCAAGACACAAAACTGATACTGTTGCTCTTTTTTTTTACAACTTTCAATGACCTCCTCCTACCATTTCTTAAGATGGCCTCCAGGCTCTGCATGGCTTTGTCTTGCCCCTTCTAATACCATTTCATGACTCGGGGTTCATTCTTGGTGCTGCCATAGCTCTCTCATGGATCTGCGCCTCTGCAGAGTTAACTCTTCAGCAGCCCCAACTGTGTGTACAGTTAACAAGAGTGGGGGGCAACACTGCAAGAGTGGGGTAACCACTCTCTGCGCAAACTCTAACTCTCCTGCCTCATTATCCTGCTTGAGTTTCCTGAATCTACCATGACTTTTACCCCTAAGGACATTTGCATGTTCTATTCTGTTGCCTGGGATGCTAATGCTGACTCTTTCAGGTCTCATTTTAAATGGGAGGTCCAGGGCCCCCGCTTTCCACTCTTTCCTATTCTTCTTTTCTGTACTCTTCTCTCACTCGTGCTTTAAAAATTAAGTGAGACATTATTTGTGTGGTGAACTCTTTTTACAAGTTCTCTGCCATTAGAACAGAAGCCCCATGAGTGTGGGATGGCCATCTGCCATGCTCCTGGCTCTTTGTCTTACAGGAGCTCAAGATTTGTCAGATGAACAAATTATCTGGGGGGAAAAAGGTCAGAAATGGTTCACAAGGAAACCCCCAGGGAGCGCAATCCTGAAGGTATGTTGGTGAAAAAGTGATAAGAAATGAGAGTTAATTGCATGCTGCCTTTTAACTAATATGTAAAAAGTTATCATTAGCATTTGGTAGGAGTCCTTATTATATTTTTAGTGAGTGCAAACATATTTACACAGGCTTTAAGGGACTCTGAAAGACTCACATCCTTGAATTTTTCTTTATTTAGTTTCCTTGTCTATGCCCTCAATTTCTCTCTGCAGAGGCTGAGTGGTGTCAACCCTGGCTCCATAGCCGAGGAGGTTTTCCAAAATCCTGATGGCCTTGTCCACCAACCCACTCCACCCCGAGATTCTGATGTCATCACTGAGGCTGGGCAGGTCCCCACAAGCCTTGGATAAGAAAAACACTGACTGAGACCCCATACCAGGCGTGAACAACTCTTCAGTGAAATGCCCTATGTAAGGAAGTTGGGAGTTCTTTCGTTCTTAAATACATTTTCTTTAGGATTTGATGGACCCTTGAAGCAGCATGCTTCCTTAAAGAGTATTTCACACTGGAGTCAAATGTGCTCTCTCCTCATTGTCTAAAACAACCAAGAACGAATATGGGCTTGGAGCAGTGGAGACGTTCGAGCTGACTTCAACTAAGTTTCCTGAACTATCTGCCCCACAACCCAATCCAGGAGTAGAGGGCTCCTTGCGCCCCCCCCCCCCCACAAGTGACACTGCCAGCCTCCAGGCCCAATTTCTCACCTGCTGAGACAGCTGCTGCTACCATGTACCACCCTCCCCAGCTAAGAAGGAGGCTGTTTGCTCGTGTTCCTCCTCCACACTTCCTTCTTTCCTCTAGCTCTCCTTTTTCCTCCCTTCCCTTTTTCTACTTCCATTTCATCTTAGTCAAGGATGAGCCTTTTGAAGACCCATTCTTTTCCTGTAACAGCCACAAATGCACACACATGCTATCAAGTCAAACTCACGTACACACACCTAGAAGCTCCTAATCAGGGAAGAGGGCAAAGAGTGGGTACATCAAGTCCTCCAAATGTAATTAAAGGTGTCATTTTCACCTTTTCACAGGACCTCTCAACATTGCTTCTGTCCCCTTGCTTCTAGACAAGGGTGTCCTCCACATGCTCTGTGACCTTTCTGAGTGGCCCTTCAGTGTGTCAAGGCATCCTAGTATGGGGCATGCTCATGAAGGTTCTGGCATACTCCAAATGTCAGTCTACTCTGTTTTGAGAATAAAAAATCAAATGCAGGGCGCCTGGGTGGCTCAGTGGGTTAAGCCGCTGCCTTCGGCTCAGGTCATGATCTCGGGGTCCTGGGATCGAGTCCCGCATCGGGCTCTCTGCTCAGCAGGGAGCCTGCTTCCCTCTCTCTCTCTCTCTGCCTGCCTCTCCATCTACTTGTGATCTCTCTCTGTCAAATAAATGGATAAAATCTTTTAAAAAAAATCAAATGCAAATGTGATGTTATAAGTAATCATCTTAAGAATTAGGGTCAAAAAATATAATTACAAGGACTAGAATAAAGGAAAATGTGATTGGCAAGGGTCCGGGGCATGTGGCCATGAAAAAGAAAGTCAAACTTGCTGCATCTTGGCTCTCAGGCATGTGTTGACAGGGGCCACGGTTCTTCTATAGCAATGTGCACTTTCCTATAGGTTAAAAAGGGACTTGTATTTATTACAAACCTTGCATATTAGGATGGTTTAGAAAATGACCACTGAAGAGATACCAGAGAGAGGAGAAGCCGCAGATAAGCAAATCTGAACCAATAAAATACATCTTTGCCTTTTGATAACACAGTGGGTTGTATGGATACAATTTCCTGTATTTTCCATTCTACCTAGTGTTTTTTATTCTTTCTGGAATAGTATAGTTCAGGCCCCCAATAGTATGCTTTTTGCAAAACCTCAATTTAAGAAGATTGACCAAACCAATGCCTACCAAAAAGGCATATCTCCTGGCTAAAAAGTTAAGATAAGTATTGGAACCAATGAAAAAATAGAGTTCATTGGAACCAATGAAAAAGTTCTCAGATCCTTGTTGAATATTCATTCATTCATTTATTTTATGGAATTGCTCGTGATGTACTGTTGCTGGGTTCAGGGCTAGAACAGTTCAGATAGGACAGCTGCACGAATTCCAGTTTCTACCGCAAGATGGCAGAACTGAGAGGTGAACAGATTGCTGGGAGGTCATGGAGGAGGTGGAGGTTATCCAGCCCAATTAGATTGTCCCATTCCCCGGAGACCTCTACCCCTATTCTACTATGCTGAGCAGGGTGCCTGGCCTGCTCCTAATGAGCTAAGGAGAGATTACTCTCGCACTGTTCTCTTGATAGTGCTTGGGACCTGTGGCACAGTGGTTAAGGGTGAGCACTCTGGAGCCACAGAGCCGGGTCTGAATGATGCCTCAGAATCGTAAGCTTGACTCGGTTAAGTTTGTTGTTTTAAAATTTCTCTCTACAGGGACACCTGGGTGGCTCACTCAGTTAAGTGGCTGCCTCCGGCTCCGGTCATGATCCTGGAGTCTCTAGATGGAGACTCTGGATGGAGTCCCCATCCGCCTCGGGCTCCCTGCTCCCCTGGGAGTCTGCTTCTCCCTCCCTCTGCCTCTTCCCCTGCTCATGCTCGCTCTGTCTCTCTCGGTCATTCATTCTCACTCTTTCTCTCAAATAAATAAATACATACATCTTTTTAAAAAGAAAAAAAAAAGAAAAGTTCTCTGTATACTCAGTTTCTCATCTACATAATCAAAATGCTGGTGCCAAATCCATAGGATTTTTGTGAAAGCATTAATACATTTTAAGAACTTAAAATACGGTCTGACATAGTAAGTGAACAATAAGCATGAGCAACTATTATTGCACAAACTGATCTTTGTCACAGTATACTCTGCTTTACATTAACATGTGTGTGCATATGTAGCTATATCACATACAATAAACTCCTTCAAGAGAGGAAATGGACATGACATTTCTTTCTACCCTAAAGGCCTACCGTTAAGGTTTGAAGTGACTGGAGGACAATCATGGCAGAAATGTTTAATTTTATTTTATACAGCATTTTCTTTTTAGGACAATGTCAGAGTGTTGATACTTTTTTTTTTCCCCCAACTTATCATCCAAAGGAAAAACTTTACCTTAAAGTAGGACTGAGAAAAGGTATCCCAAGGATTTTGCTTGGGAGAATCAGAGGCATTCAGAAGGTGTTGAGAGATGATTTAACATGAATTTTGCAATTGGCCCAAGGACAGTGTTGCCCCAGGTTGTTTATAAAGTTTGCCCAGACTGCTTAGGTCCACACTTCTGCGTCTTGGGCTTTTAATCCTCCTCTTTGTTTGTGAATGTCACCCATTAGTACTCAGACTTACTTAAAAAGAAGAAGAAGAAGAAGAAGAGGCAGCAGCAGCAGGTTGATACTGAAGTATGCAGTTCGGGTGCATTATCTCTACTTCTAGAGATGCGACCTTGAAAATGCTGGGAAAGCTCAGGACTAATGGTATCAGGCCATTCCAGTCCACAGAGGAGAGTCTCCATTGTTGTTAAACACGTGGCCCGCCCTTGTGAATCATCTCTCTCCTCTTGAGACTGGTTCTAAGAGCGAGCCCACCTCACTGCTAGTCACCAGGAGCTGTCATCAAATTTACATCCTAATACTTAGCAGCAATAGTGGCCCCTATAGGTTCCTGTCTTAGAAAACAGATGCTTTGCTGCAGTTCCAAAGAACATCAGAAAATGAGAAAGCCTACAGGAAGCACTTCGTGTATTGTAAGGGAATTGCGCAGTCCCAGGTAATGCTAAGTAAAATATAACCAAAGTTGCTTTGAGGTCGTGTTGGTCTAATTAAATGGGGTAGAACAGTGAGGTCTCTGTCTGGCTCTAGTAGAGAGAACCTAAGATGTTAATACCTGAAACTGGATGTGCATTTTTTTTTTAAATAGCATTTTTAAAATATTATGCCTGTACTTGTTCCTCTGCTTTTCACTCTTTTCCCAAGCATGGTATCCTTTGATCATTTTGGTGTGCAACACGTAGCTTTGGGGGGACCTTATTTCATCTTTTCAAAGTTTAATTATAACACACAATTATGTGGTGGCTTGAACAATCGTTTGGGCACATACACTGATCTCCTGTATGCCTCAGAAAGTGGGTATTTGCTGCTCTGGGACACCAGGATGCTTTCCTCACTGGCTCCATTGGACACATGGGCCTGCTTTCCCAAACCACCATGTAAATAGAATTGGTTATAATTGAACTTGGACAAGATGCGATAAATTTCACTCCGCTTTTCAGCCAAGGTTAACCAAACTCTGTGTGCCACGCACTATGCAAAGGTAGCACGGTTTTTGTTCCCAAGTTTACCACTCAGGGCGAGGCAGAGAAGGAAAATTTTGCAGGCCATCCCATAAGATCCAAGCAACAGCGAACAGGGCAGCCAACAGGGCAGACAGACCAAGCTGCTCACCTCAGAGAGCTGTGTGCAGAGCAGATAGAGGCAATAAACTCTACCATCAGATTTCTCGGGCTAAGCCACCGCGATGTTAAGCCGTCCCCACTGGGTAGGTGGTGAGTCCTCTCCCCACGCATCATCCCTCAGCTCTTAGCAGGGCTCTGTTCTCTTTTCTCCCCTTCCACCACACCAGGGATCCATTCAGAAGGGCCCTAAGCTCCCTGGTTGAGGAGGAGAATTCTTTCCTTCCAGCAGGGGGCAGAATGGAGGTAGGTTGTGACCTGGGCAAGAGGCAGAGAGGACCATAGGCTGCGTGCTCCAGGGGGAGAAGAGTGTAAGCAAGGTCTAGTTCACCACACTTAGGGCTAACAAAGGTTTGGGGCAAACCACCTCTACTAGTGTACTCCTTGCAAACATGCTTCAGGAATCTGGAGTGGTCAGAGGTGGTTAGCTAGACGATAAAAATCCTATGTATTTCTGCTGGAAAAGCCAACTAGGAGATTCTCAGGACTTTTTGTTTTTGCTTTTCTGGAGGTATCCCTCATGACATAAAAAAAAAAAAAAAAAAAAGATTTTATTTATTTGACAGAGAGAGAGCAAGCATACAAGCAGAGGGAGTGGGAGAGGGAGAAGCAGCCTCTCCACTGAGCAGGGAGCCAGATACAGGACTTGATTCCAGGACCCTGAGATCATGACCTGAATCAAAGGCAGACCCAGATGTCCCTCTCCAGACTTTTCAATCTGCCACTCAATACCAAGCACTAAAATCCCTCAAAGCCCTCTCGGAAACGGCAGTGAGTTCAGCATCCATTCAAAGAGAAGAGGCAGCAGCTGTTCTCACTCAGGGGCATTCACACCCTAGACTTCTCAAAATCTCCTTCAGTGCCATCGTTGAAAGTCTGGTAGCTCTATCCCAACACCCAAACTTGGTGTTCACCTCCAGCCTTAAAATACTGCCAGACTGTCTCCAGTGTACATGTTGTTTTTTCCTGAGACAAAATTCTGAACCCTGGGGAAGAATCCACCTTAGTGACACTCAAACAGAACGAGCTTGGATTGCCCCGGGAAGAGGTGCCCCACCTCCCCTCCCACGGAACAACCACCCCAGATAGTGGGCGCAGAATCAGTTAAGGGTCCTCCCCAGAGATGCTGGAGGAAATGGGCACGAACGTGAGTTCCTGGCCAGGGAGCCAGTTCCCACTGGGTAGGTGGTGAGTCCTCTCCCCACGCATGCATATTTGGGGACTTGGGGCATGCATATTCACAAATGCCCCCAAAGAGAAGGGATAGACAGCTGTGAACACATCGTCTGTGTGGAAAATGGCCCACAGAGGACAATGAATTCGGGGCCAGAGGACAGCTTCTTGGTTTTGGGGTTTTAACGCGGGTCTATTATCTTTAACAGCTTTGCGCTTCCATCCAATTTCAGTTCCCAGAGCAATTTTCAGACCCGATTCCCTCTAAACAGAATGATGGACTTATCAGCATGAGGAGCAAAATTCATTCTGTTGTGGTGGCTAGAAATGACAAACACTGAAAACATCAAGAAGCTGAAAAGGAAATGTTTTCTATGGTCTACCTACTAGGCATAATTTATTCTTTTCAGTGCATTTTAAAGGTATGTTTTTATCAACAATACTTTTAAGAGAGGACCGTTATGATCCGATATCTTGCCTGAGCTGGGCTGACATAGGGACATCTGGTTTCCCAAACACAACAAAGCAGAAACCAGGAAATACAGAGGTTCTTCACATTCTCCAGTCGGCCAACGTGACATCGTATCCCAGCATTTTTAAATTACTGAACCATTTTTTAAAAAGAGATTCAGAAATATAATTTCTGTTCTCTTTCAATAATATAACAAAATTTTTACAAATTAGATATGTACCCTGCACTGCTGGAAAATTTAGATGATCGTTACTTCTTTCTTTCTTTCACTTTCTCTTTCTTTTTCTTTCCCTTTCCCTTTCCCTTTCCTTTCCTTCCTCTCCTTTCCTTTTAAATAGTCCATCAGCTTGCCTGAGGTGTAACTCTCCTGAGTACCTGTTTGCTGATGAGATACAAGTTATGTATTTCAATTTGGTGAGGTGACTTTCAAATATGTTAGGGATTCTGGGTCTCTCAGTTGAAACTCGGTGAGGGACATACGGCAGGCGCAATGACCTTCCTGGGACAAGGACAAGATCGCAGGTCTGGCTCTTGCTGGTCTACTCTGGGCTCATAACTCACTCAGGGCTCATAACTGCCCATAGGTGGTCAGGTGCTCACCTGGTTCTTAATTGCACGAAAATAAAGATCTCTTGCATCCTGAGCAAAATTCCTAGTGTCTTAGAGTCGATGCCTAGGCCATCTGCCTTTCTGTTCTGCCCATGTGGCTGTGTTCACCCAGCAAAGTGCTCAGATTGCTACTGGAGAGCGAGGTCTGCTATGCATTTTCCTTGGGTCACCACGGTCCCCTCATTTCTACATGTGGAGGATGGGCAGACAGTAGGAGGAGACCCACAAAGGTCATGCCTGAGGAAGCCTCTCCAACTCTCTCCTCCTTCATCTTCAGAGCATCCTTGTGGCCTGAAAATAATGACACATACAGGAACAAAAGACCTTTTCTCTTTTTTTTTCTTTTTTAAACCAAGCCTGCTGACCTGGGCAAACAGGGTAGCTGGCTGTACCTTTCACCTTGACTCATCCGTGCTTTGTCACTGAGCATCAGACCAGAGCAGCAGTCCCTCTGCCAGTTTTTCATGCCCAGAGCATGAAAGCTCCTACACCAGGAAGGAAAAGCATCCTTCCAGCTGCTTCTTGAAAATTCCGCTGCATCTTGGGGAGGAAGATGACTTTTGAAAGAACAAAGACTCAGTTTGGAAGCAGAAAATTCTGTGTGAAGATCCTACATCCTTATTCAGCTGGGTAATCTTAGGAATTAACCTGACATTTCTGAGCCACAATTTCCTCTTCTGTCAAATGAAGAGGACGATCGCACCCCAGGGAGTTGAGAGGATGGGGATCCTCAGAGTGTTGTCCCTGAACCAGCAGCATCAGCCTCACTTTGGAATTTTTCAGAAATGCAAAATTTCAGAACCTACCCAAGGCCTACTGAGCTAGAAATTCTGGGTGGGGGAGGCAGGCTGGGGGGAGGGTGGACGTCTGTGGGGGCCCAGGTGAGGCCCAGCAATTTTCAGCTTTCACAAGCCTTTCAGGTGACCCTGATGTACTCTTAAGTTTGAGCACCACCGGTCGATTTTTAAGAAGTGCCTATTACAGTGTCTGGAATGGCAAATACTTAGCAACTGATAGCCTTCATTTCCATTTCCCCATCCAGAAATACAGATGCACACAATCCTAACAATTCAATTCAATTGAAACATTTGCAGAAATGGAAGCTCTCTGCCTGCCATTGCAGGGATACAAAGCTCCGCGGGAGAAGAGCGGCTGCCCCGGGGTTCCACGTTCAAGCTAAGGGTCTGGACTTTTTCCCAAAGAAATGAGAGATACTGAAAAGCCCTGAAACTGCCCACTACATAGTGCCAAGTCTCAAGGCCTCCTGCTTCAGGTGACCTGTCTGGGAGTGAGGAGATCTCTTAAAAGCCAGTTTTGCCACTAACCACATTATAATCTTAGGCAAGTCCATTTCAGTGGGCTTTGCTTTCTTTAGCATCATTTTTAAAATGAGACCTTGAGAGGAAATATTCCAGTCATCAGTATAAGGTGGCATAGAATGGGTCAGCTCTCAATGTCACCCAGGCCAGCATCTAGAGCTCATGACCTTGGGCAAGTTATGTAACCGTTCTGGATTTGAGTCTCTTTGTCTTGAAAATAACAGCTACAGCAGCCCACCTCACATACCTATTTTGCAGACTAAATGGCTGTAGGTAAAAACACTTAGAAGACCACACCACAGGTCAAAATTGTTACAATATCACAACTGGTCACATCAGGTGGGGGCCCATCGTCAAGGCAGGACACAGCCCCATAAATCTCTAAGACATGGTAGGAGTCGCGGTTGTTTCTGGGATGGTGGGGAGTGTGGTGAAGGCAATTCATTGGAAACAATGGCTCCAGTTAGAAAAGGGGGAGCTGTCCAGGGCTGGCAACATGAAAACCCCATCCAGGACCTAGGCTCCAAGAGCAACGGGCAGTTATAGGCTAAGCATCTAGCAAACCTGGTAGATACTAGGCAAACCAAGGATCCCATCACAAGGGAATTATTCCATAACTCGCCCCCCTGTGGCATAAGATATCTGAACTACCAGCAGACTTGCTTGGGCTCACCCTAGGACAAGGTCAGGATAACTCTGCTGCTTGAAAGTGCTCCCTACCTTGGGCAGGAAAAGGTTGGAGCAGACACAAATTAAGAGCCACTAGTACTGATCCCCTGGTTTTCTTGATCCCATAGTCAACGTGAAGGTGTGGGTTGTGCAGATGATCACCTTGGTTAGTTATGGTAGTCAGGTCTCCACATCTGAATTACAAACTGACTTCACATCAAGACATGGAAGCCAAGAAAGACACGTGATCTTTACCCCAGGGACATTGATGAATTACCAACTAATGCCAATGCTGAATTTACCTTGCATTTCCTGATTTGCTCTTTCTGCCATAATTTATCCTATTGTATTTTTGGTTACTGAAGTTTATTTTACATTTTTTAAAATATTTTATTTATTTGACAGACAGAGATCAAAAGTAGGCAGAGAGGCAGACAGAGAGATGGGGGGAAGCAGGCTCCTTGTTGAGCAGAGAGCCTGATGTGGGGCTTGATCCCAGGACCCTGAGATCATGACCTGATCTGAAGGTAGAGGCTTAACTCACTGAGCCACCCAGGCGCCCCAGTTTATTTTACTTTTAATCTACTATTTTTTTAATTCATCACCAGTAGATCACATTCATTTTTACCCTTCTTTAGCTGCTCTATTTGGCACTATTTACGTTTGTTGATCTTTATGAATCTCTAGGTTCATGAGCTTTTTTATCTGCTGTCTTATCTCCCACCTTATTTTTTTTTTATTTTTCTTATTTTAGATATTTAGGTCCTTTCTCATTCTCTGGGATTATTTATTATCATTATTACTGTTAACTCTCCTAAATTTCCTCTTTCCTTTTTGCTCGCCTCCTTCTTTGATACACACACTTCTTCCCACGGAGACCAGCGAGATGGGACAGTGAGGGTTGTGCTCACTTCCATGACAGTCCTGCAGTGTACTGGGCAGACAGACTCGCTGGTGGTGAAGGACCCCTTCTGCAGGAAGTTATGATGCCAAACTTGAAGCCAAAGAAACATTCATGACTGGCCCAACTCTAAATTTAAGACATGTGTTTTCCTTTCCCAGTATTTGTAAAACTACTTTTGTTTCCCTCTTGTGACAAGTGCTCTAGTGTTTGAGACGTTACAAGAAAGGCTACAGAGATCAAAGAATAACAAAACAGAACCCTATCATTCATAGAAGGGAAATGTGCGTCTTGAATTGGATTAAATCCTGGAAATTTTCAAGGATGGATGTAAGGCAAGATTTTATACTTGGTTGGCAAGTTGGATGGATGTCTTAACAATTGCTAGGGGCAGCTCCGGGTCAGCTGCAAGTCCCCAACCCAGGCTGGCAGCTCACCACAGGAACGAGAGTCCCAGCAGGTGTGCAGAAGCCGAGCCCACCCTCTCATTTTCTTCAGTGAATTCTACTCTCGGAATTCTGCTGAGGGAGGCTGTGCCTCTCCTCTCAGACAGTTTCCACCTGGGCTCTGACCTTGGTCTTTAACCCCTGAATTCCCCAAAAGTGTCCTTCATTTAACCCCCTTAAGCCCCCAAAGTGTCCTTCATTCTCCAGTGCCTCCTGGTTCAGTTCTGACAAACAGATTTCCCTCCAGCAAGCCAGTCAGGCATAAACACCAAACAAAGGAAAAGGCGTGCCGTCCCTGGACCCTTTGCTACCTGTCCCCTAAAGGCTCTGCTCTGTGTTTGGAGCGAGAGAAGAAATTTGCCTTTGCTGCAGACTGTTTCCCAAAAGGAGTAAGGTAGGAGTTTGACACTTTAGAAATGTGATGCTTGATGCCGAAAGACAACAAAAGCCTTAAATTGCAAAATACACTCTAGATAAATTCATATGTATTACCTAGGTTTCTATTACGTATTTACAAATAGACTCCTAGTCTGGAGAAAATTGGTATAACAACCCCAAGGAGCAGAAAAATCTCTCATCAGCCAAGAAAGACTCTTCCTCCCCACCCCGCCCCGTTCACTTGAACACAGGCTTTGCTGCGTAAAGTTTACTAAGCGCAGTCACCTTCATGGTCTTCGCCACTTCGTCCTGGCGCAGGGCTGATGCCCAGCTCCCGCCATGGAGAGATCCTGGTCATCCATTAAGACTCAGCGCAGCTCTCACTCACTGCCCCTCTCCTCATGTGAGGTGCCTCTCCTCCGCATTGCCATGGCAACTGCATATTTATTTACCACAGCACTTACTACACTGTGTATGGAACTCCTTCGCTCCGATATTGCCCTCAGTAGCCACTTTTTTTTTTTTTTATTAACTTATAACGTATTATTTGTTTCAGGGGTACAGGTCTGTGATTCATCAGTCTTACACAATCCACAGCACTCACCACAACACATACCCTCCCCAGTGTCCATCACTGGGGAGCGAAGCCACTCCATCCCTCTCACCATTTTTTCAGGGTTAGCCATCTTGTTTTTTCATGCTGGCGATGTTGAAATTCACCCACTTTCTGTGATGCTGGAAAACAGCAAAGGTTAAAGGACCTTCCCATCCTTTGCGATCCAGGAAACAAGGGCAGATGGCAAAGAACCACCCTTCCCGTGAGACTCAGGTGAGACTCACACAGATGCCCACCCCTGAGTTCCCTGTGATAGGGCAGGCACATGCCCTCCCTCTTCCCACTCTTTGCCTCATTCATGATTAGCTGAACTGCTGGTCCCCACGCATCAGCACAGCAAAATGCTTATTAACTAAATTTGGTTACAATTCCCTCCTTCCCCTAGGACCTGAACTTTGGATCATCCTCACCTCATCTCAGGGTAAAACTTTCTCTGATCTGTTGCTGATCCTGGACAGACTTGAATCCTACTTCCCCACATCCTCTTCTTCCTTGTGTGCTCTTTCTGTATAAGAAAACCCTTTTTGGGGCGCCTGGGTGGCTCAGTGGGTTAAGCCGCTGCCTTCGGCGCAGATCATGATCTCAGAGTCCTGGGATCGAGTCCCACATCGGGCTCCCTGCTCAGCAGAGAGCCTGCTTCCCTCTCTCTCTCTCTGCCTGCCTCTCCATCTACTTGTGATCTCTCTGTCAAATAAATAAATAAAATCTTTAAAAAAAAGAAAACCCTTTTTGCCTAATCCTCGAGACACTTGCAGGTTCGTGTTCAGAGTGTTCTCCTTATTGCCCTTGTTCTCCTCCCCCTGTTGCAGTAGGGAGCTCAAGATTTTTCCACCACACATGTCATCTGTAAGAGATTCTTCTGCAGAGTATAGCTGCCCATCCCAGCGCCTGCCCTGGGTGCCCATGGTTTCCTGCACACTCAGCAGGATGATTGCCTGGTCTAAATTGTGACCTGGGGATTTTTTATTTTATTTATTTATGTCTTTATTTTTTTAGAGACAGAGAATGGGCAAGGGGAGGGACAGAGAGTGAGGGAGAGAATTTTAAGCAGGTTCCATGCCTCGACAGAAACCCCTCATGAGGTTCCATTTCATAATTCTGAGACTATGATCGGAGCTGAAATCAACAGCTGGACGCTCAATCCACCGAGCCACCCAGGCACCCCATGAGCTGGAGACTTTTTAATTACGTAGTTGATTTATTAATTGTTTTTGCTATAAAATTTGTTTTTAAAAAACAACACAAAAAACAACCCTTTGAATTACCTTGCATTAGCATGTGTCTGAATTCCTTTAGACTGACTTTATTATCATGCAATTTAAATAAGTAGCATAAAGTTTAATAAATTTTGAACCGTTAAAAAAAAATTATTTCCTTGCCTTGCAATAATCTTTTTGAGAAAAATCTCTCCTTAATAAGTCCAGATTTGTTTTTTTATTTGACAATATATTCTTACACAGTAGGGTCTGGGAAAAATTTAAGGTGTTACTGTTTTTGTCAATTCTGAAGCCCAGTGTTCTTAATTAATAACTAATCCCAAAGTTTCCTTTCTATTTTATTTTCTGGCAGGCTTCAGTTAGTCATGAACCTTTAAGTCAACATCTTCTCTTATCCTGGAGATCTTTATAGGACCCACTGGTGCCACAGTTAGGATGGGGCTTTGATTTTTAAAGAAATTTTCTCATTATTATTTCTTCTAACTTTGATGTTTACCTATTTTTCATTGGATATGTAGATACTTTATTAAACTTTCAAATTTTTCCTCACTTAATTCTTGCCCTAAAATAAAGGCTATTTTAAAATTTCTTTTTACATCTAAAGCCAGGTTAAAAAAAAAAAGAACATAATCAGTAAATGTATATGAAAATAAAGAACTCAAAAACTTTAATGACATTAAAGACAATCCATGATATTTCAGATGCTAACTCACATTATTCATAACAGACTCACAGGAAAGTATTAAAAAATATGAACAAAGCTACAATGTCAGAGAGCTTCCAGTTAAACATGGCAGATTGAATATATGAGTTTATTTCTTCTTCATTTAAGCTCCATTCACATAAGAGTAAAGGAATTTTTTTTGTGTGCCTAAACCTAGGGGACAAAGAGAACATATGGAGAAGCATCAACAAATGTTGCAAGCTGGCAAGAAGATGGACCAGTAGGGTCAACATGATAGGACCGGAGAAAAGAAGCCAGTAAGAAGCAAATCAACATTCACCACCACTGCCTGGAAACACTCAGGAGATAGTCTCCTCTGAAGGCAGGGACAGGTGGTGAGAGCAAGGGGAGTCATGGAATGAATTTAAGGGAACAGTTAGGCACCCAGATGCCCACTCAGCAGAAGAAGGACAGTTTACCCTCTAGGGGTTGGAACAGAGATAGGCTTTAGGGCATCAAGCCCAACTGAGGTCTTGGCCAAGGGCCAAATAAAGGTTAAGTGAAAGTCTATATGTGAACCTGCAAAACCACTTGCTTTCCCTCCCCCACTCAGCTCCTGGAGAACTGGCAGCCACCCTTCCCCCTAGTCAGGACATTGGGAGGACAGCCCTCCTAAGGCAAAAAGACTTACGGACATGGGTGTTTGGGAGTCCTCCAGAGAAAAAGACAGCTTGCTCCCCTGTCATATCACTAAAAAGCTCACCAAGGTGCACCTACCGCCCACCCCCCAGGCCCCGTGTATGTGCAACTTCCAAATGGGTCCAAATGAGGAAACAATTAACTTGTAGAAAATGAGTAAATGCACAAGGAATTGTAATTAGTATCCTCAGGGAGATCATAAAAATATCGTATCTCTCAGGGGAAAAAAGCACAAGATGCTGTTAACAACAACCAGGTATTTGTAGAAAACTATGACATCCTACATGAAAAATGCAGAAAAGGGTAAGAAGGTCACATCAATGAAATCTCAAAAATAAAAAGGGAAATGGAACAAAAAGACAAATTCAAAAAGTGCAAGAAAAGAGTCAAAAAATTAAAATTTAAAAAAATGTTAATAATTATAAAATTTATAATTATAAAGCAAATATTCAATGAATAGGAATTAGAAAAATCAAAATCAGAAGAAACAGAGGAGGGGATTTAACAACAAAAAAATGACAAAATAAAAAACTTTCCATGGATGTAAGCATGTGAATTTTCAGATTAAATGGGCCCATAGAGTATTCAACTAAGCAAATGAAAAAGACCCTGGCCACATAGATCAGGATGAAATTAGAGAACACCAGGACCTGTTTCCTGACAGGGACTCCAGGAGAGAAGAAATGGAAGGACGCAGGATTAAAATGTCATTGGATTTCACAGCAATAGTGGAAGCTTGAAGACCAAAAAGCAATACCTTCAAAATTCTGAAGGAAAACAACTTCCAAGCTCCAAATTTGATACCAGCCTTGGTCTAAGGAAGAAGACAAATATTTTTCCATCTACAGTGTATCTCCCATGCACCCTCAAAAAAGCTCTGAAATAAACCAAGAAAGAGGAATACATGAGATCCAGAAAAGAGCAGAGACATGACAAAGGAGAAGCAAAAGGGGTTTTAAAAAGGATGGAGAAGAAAGGGGTACCTGGGAAGCTCCCTGGGTTAAGTGTCCGACTCTTGGATTTGGCTCAGGTCAGAATCTCATGGGTCCTGAGATCGAACCCTGCACTGGGGTCCATGATCAGTGGGAGAATCTGCTTGAGATTCTCTCCCTCCTTCTGCCCCTCTCCCACTGTACGTGCGCTCGTTCTCTCTTTCTCTCTCTCTTTCTCTAAACTAAATAGAAAAATCTTTTAAAAAATATTAAAAATAAAAAGGCTGGAGAAGGGGGTGATGCCAAGCAATGGTCCATCACCTGGTGGGTTTGAACAACTGTAAAGAAGGGACTTCCCTAACAAAACAAAACAAAGATATTAGCAATTGTGTTTGAAGGAACTGAGAGATTTAGTCCCATCATCTGCTGGGAGTGAGTTACTGACAGGTGCACACGCACTGGCCCCTAACATTTGCAGGCCAAGGCAAGAATACAATGGAGACCTCTGTCCCGCAGCCCATAGCCCACTGGCTTCCCCTGCCCCGGCTTTTTCCTCCACCAAGAGGGGCTTTGCAAAGACGGGTGGACATTGACAGCTGCCCCTGGGTCAGTCGTTGGCCTGGGAGCGTGCACACAGCAGCACCTTCTGCTTTTACCAAAAGGGACCCGAAAAGGGCACTGGAACCATCTAGGCAAGAACTTGTGGAGTCGAGAGTCTCAGAGGACAGAGGGGCATAGGTCCTGGTGTACATGTCCCTATCCCCTCAGCCTTCATGTATCCCTTGCCATGGAAGGGTGAGGATGGGGAAAACCAGAGTCTAAAGCTCATAGCCAAGGGCAAGAGGCCCCTTTGCCTGGGTGGAAGGGCAGTACTAGATGCATAGAATGTCAAGGAAACTGTTACAAAAGCAATTACTAACTTAAGAGCTAAGAAACGCTATATAAGGGAAGGAAAGGTCATCATAGATTTTTCCTTTTTAAAAAAAACCTTTAAAATATTAATCAGCTTTTTAGTGGCTCAGCTATGAATAATATTTATATAGTTATAATAATGTAGACATTAAATATTGATTTAGTCCCAAATTGTGTTATAACTATTTTGGGAGGTTGGGAAGAGGGAAAATTTCTGTTCAAGGCGGGGTTAAACTTTCACAGAATTACTCAATAGTAACTAAAACTAAACTATGCATTGGGAATTAGAGGGAGAAAGATAGGTAGAAACATGTTGCCTAGTCTTCAAAAGCTATTACAATTTGACTTTTGAAGCTATTTACATTATTATCTGATAAGATACAAAATTAAATGAAAACAAAGGAGATCATTAGAAGAAAATACTGGGTGAGAAAAATCAATGAGAAAAAAAACCCAGAAAACATAGAAACGTCAAAAGGGAAGAATAAAAATTTTTTAATCAAAATCAAGACAAATAAAAAGTGGAAGAATGCATAGGTCCAACTTGCAGACATAGTAATAAAAATTTCATTTTAGACCCCGTGCACCATCCGGCAGAGCTTTCATGGATTGTCATTCATTAATTTTATTGCCTTAATTTATTCCTCACAACATGCCTCTGAGTTAGTCTGACTGTAGCATTTACCAAATGTCCAGCATAAATAGACTGCAGGGCAAGGAGGAGAGCTAAGAACAAAAGAGAAATCAATCCTGTTTTTCAGGTGATTTACCTCCCACTGAGAGACAACCAGCGTTAAGTGGGAAAGCATGAATACACAATGAAAAACAGGTAAAAATCCCGCCCCTTGCAGACTAGAAATGAACAGGCTTGCTGGAGAACTTCTGAGGCGTCGGGGAATTTCCAGTGGGAAGGGGGCTTTACGGAAGTAATGGGTTTGTATGATGCATTAAAGGAGGGAAGAAAAGAGCTCTTGGAAGGAGATAAGGGAGGTGATAAAAAGATACAATTGGCCAGGATAAGGTCCAACAGGGTAGCAAAGGAGTAATGCTGAAGAGAGAGACCCCTGGAGCCCTGGACCTGCGAATCCCTCCCATCCTCCGTGTCCAAGGCAACCCTCACCTTCCAATTCAAACTCCACCTCCCCGAAAGCCACAGAACGTGCCCCCTTAGGAAAGACACCAGTAATGTCTCCCTCCTCTTCACCCTCCGCCGGGGTCCCACACCCTCATTTTGAGCACTTTCAGGCTGCTCTGCCCTGTCCAGTATTCCCTGAATCGCAAGATAACACAGCAGGAGGCTGGCCTGTAACATGGAGTCGGTTGGGATTTCCGCTTCACCCATTTGCTACAGCTGCGGTGTTTCCCTGCTTGCAAATCGGACATAATCATTGTCTAACTTTCAGTGTTCTTAGAAGAAGAGAGATGTTGCGGATGGTGTCTTTGTCAAAGAGTAGGTGTGTGAGACACGGTAGCTGCTAGCTATTATTACTACAAAGGTTATTGTTTTTGTGTAAATGTTCTTTTGTCAAACTGTAGGTGTCTTGAAGCGACTTTGCCTTTTTCCTTCCTTGGGATCATTGTGCCAAGCACATGGTAGATACTATTAAATCTGAGCAGACAGATCAAGACAGAGCTGGTCACTATACAATGTGTTGCTTTAAGACAGAGAATCCCATGCCACTAATTAAAGTAATTCTAAGTGTTGACATTGGGAGAACGCCATTGAATCTAATCCAGACACAGGAGCAAAGACACTCAGGTATAAGTTCTTTGGTCCTACTATGTTGCAATGTAACACCCTTTAAATGATAAAGAGAAAAATGCCTTTGAAAATATCTGAACTATTCTTCCTTGCAATGTGCATATAAGTATAAAATCATACAGAAAAGTTGAAACATTTAAGTCATAGCTGGAGTTGGAACTAGAAGCCCAATTTGATCTAATTCAGCAAAATATTGAGGGCCGACCGAATGAAACTCTCTTGAGCCAGACATGAGAAAGGGAATAAAATATAAGGTCTTTGACTTTAAAGAGCTTATTTAGGAGAAAAGAAATAAAACATTTACATACAAATAAGAGTGCTAAAAGTGATCTTTTGATTTTCTGTTTATTGTTCTATCCGTTTATATGTAGAAATGTAAAACGAGGTTCTGGATTTTATTTATTTATTTTTAATTTAGGTTTTTGTGTTTTTGTTTTTGTTTTTTTGAGAGAGAGAGAGAGCCAGTGAGCACAGGAGCAAGTGGGGAGGAACAGAGGAAGAGGAAAGAGAGAATCCCAAGCAGGATCCACATTCCGCTCTGCGCAGAGTCTGACTCGGACCTCAGTCTCACGATCACTGTGAGATTATGACCTGAGCCGAAACCAAGAGTTAGACTCTTAACCAACTGAGTCACCCAGGTGTCCCAAGGCTTTGGATTTTAAACAATGGAACATTATTGTGACAACCAGATGCTAACTGTGCAGAAACCTATACATGCTTTTACTCATGCTGACCATACGTTAAATTGTTGGGATTTTGAAGTCACTTAGACTATGTCAAGATAGCATTTATTCCAATATACAGAAACAATGCTTTCCACCGCCCCCACCCCCCCAACACACTCTTTTTAACTACAGAGAAAAACGTGGGTATGTTCTTTAAAGGGTGCATTCTGAATTCTCTCATGTTTTCTACATTTCTTAACAGTTTCATTTATACACCATATATGGTTAGATAGACTTCTGTGTGTGAATTCTTGCCTCCAATATAAGGAGATCTACCTCAGCTCCCTTTTAACAGTAGCTTGAATATTGTATTCATTGAGAGTTGTCAAATCAAAAATCCTTTAACTGAAGTGAAGCATGTTTTAGGGTTTCCAAGTATTAAAAGATAAAATCAGCATTTTCCTGGCCACATTTATTATGTGGAGTGAAATCCTCCTAAATCAACAGAAGAAAATGCCTTTGAAAGTGTCTGAACGCCAAGTCTTTTTAAATGGAACATCAGAGTTGGAGTTACTGACCTAAATTCTTCCTCCTTCACTCACACAAATATCTATTATAGCATTTATTTATGTTGGGTGATCTGCCTGGTGCTATAAGGAATACAAAAATTAACAGGACTCAGCTTCTCTGGTGCCTTGTTAAATGGTTAAAAATTCCTCCACTTCAGGGGATGGTTTCTGCCCCTCTTCAAACCAGGCTGGTCATGTGACTTACTCTGATGAATAGAGTATGGGGAAGTAATAGGTGAGATCCACAGTCTAAGCCTCAGGAGGTCTTGCAGCTTTTGCCCTTTTTGTCTTGGGACCTTGTGACAACCATACTGTAGAGAAGCCCAGGGTTAAAGACTACTTGCAGATGGAGGCTCAGCTCTCCAACTGTTGCAACTAAGCCCAATTCACAGCTGACCTACAGCCAAATCCAAGAACCACATGAGAGAACTCAAGCAAAACCAGCAAAGAACTATCCACTCAAGCCACAGAATTGTGATAAATAATACGTCACTGTTGCATTAAGCCACTAAATTTTGATACAGTTTGCTATGCAATAATGGACAACAGACCCAAATCGACACCTGGCGATGGAATTCTGCTGTAACAAAATCTTAAAACATGAATGAGTTTCTGCACCCATTTCCTGCATATGTTGCAGGGGCAAGGGAGGTTTCTCTCCATCAAGCAATTCTCTGACACAAGCTGGGTGTCCTAAAATCCAACTCAGTTCTGACACTGTGTACATGGAGCTAGAAACAGATCCCACAGGTTAAGGGCTTGGTTTCACAATCCTGCCGACCCCCACCCTTCAGATGCCAGTCCCAAGCTCAGGTTGGCATCTGTGCTTTTGATCACTCAGAGGTTCTGACCATTGGAGAGTCCAATGACTCCCTCCTTGGGTTGGATTAATTTGCTACAGCAGCTTGCAGAACACAAAGAAACACTTTAGTTACTATATTACTGGTTTATTATGAAAAAATATAACTCAGGGACAGTCACGTAGAAGACATGCCCTGGGTAAGGAAGAGGAGAAGGGCGTGGAGCTTCCATGCTTTCTTGGAGTCTGTCCCTCTCCTCAAAACTCCATGTGTTCACCAACCTGGAAGCTCTCCAAACCCCATCCTTTCGGATTTTTATGGAAGCTTCATTACATAGGCACAATTGATTAAATCATTGGTCATTGGCAATTGATTCAACCTCCAGTCCCTCTCCCATTGCGGGAGATCATCCAGAAGACATGATGGCCAGATGACCTATGAGCTGGCCCCACATGATCGGAGGATCCTCACCACCCTCATCCTTAGAATGTGCGTTTTGCTTACCTTCCTAAATCCAGAAGCAGCCCCCAAGGACAGAGCCTTGAGATAGTGTTGAGATCGTCTGGATGGTATACATGATCAAACTTCGTTAAAACCTCTGTATAAACTTTTCAGATTTGGCTGGTGGGTATGGAATTCCACTCATCCTGGGCCACCCAAGACAGGTCTCCGATCTAAATTCCCTAGTTTATGAAACCTGCCTCTGAGCAATGTGTAGGGGTGTCCCTCTGCCCTCTGTATCTGGGCTGGTTTCAGATTACACTCAGGAAGCCCCAAGAAGTTTCAAACCAACACTCCCCTCTGGGAAGTCAGTGGGGTTGGACAGAAAGTTCCAACTTTCTAATCCCAGGGCTGGTTCTCCTGGCAACCATCCCCCATTTTGGGGTGTGTTTAGAAAGTCACCTCATTAACATAACAAAGACACCCTTATGCTCTCATCACTTGGGAAATGTCAAGGGTTTTAAGAGATCTGTGCCAGTAATGTGGACCATAACCAAATACATATTTCTTATTATAAACCCCAATATCTCAATGTGGCACTGGTTTTAGTACTGGGTTGCAGGTGAAGGTTGAAAAGCAGTGAAAGAGTCTTTAGTAAAGGCTGGGAGAGAAGGATGAGTTGGTATTAAAGGCTGGGGAATGGCACTCGTGTTTTGGAGTGATGAAATATTTGTAAGACAATTTTCTGAACTAATGCAGAGCACAAAAATTGTGCTTAAAAGAACTTAAGGCTATAGCAGCAAGTTCGAAGTGTCAGTTGGAGCACTTCAGCTATATATGATAAGAAGGAACTCCTCAGTCTGCAAGCAAAACTCAGAGGAGAAGTGAAAGACCCAGAATTTGTTGATCTGGAAAATAATACTTGCTCTCTCCAATACTTACCTTACAAGAAGCTGACTGAGAAAGCAAACCTAGGTCATTTCTTAAGGAAAAGGAAAGATGTTTCTGAAGGTAGAGCCAATAGCCCAGAGTCAAAGAGAATAAGAAACCATGAAAACACTTCAAAGGAGCAGAAACAAGCTCTCATTAAAGAATGTTCGCTGTCCCTACAGCCACTCTGGAAAATAGTATGAAGGTTCCCCAAAAAGTTTAAAATAGAGCTACCCTACTACCCAGCAATTGCACTACTGAGTATATATCTCAAAGATACAAATGTAATGATCTAAGGGGGCACCTCCACCCCAATGTTTATAGCCCCAATGCCCACAATACCCAAACTATGGAAAGAGCCTAGATATCCATCAACAGATGAATGGATAAAGAAGATATGGTACATTTATACAATGGAATATTATGCAGCCATCAAGAAAATAAAATCTTGCCATTTGCAATCGCATGGATAGAACTAGAGGGTATTATGCTAAGTGCAATAAGTCAATCAGAGAAAGACAATTATCATATGATCTCACTGATAAGAGGAATTTGAGAAGCAAGACAGAAGATCATAGGCGAAGGGAGGGAAAAATGGAACAGGACGAAACCTGAGAGGGACACAAGCCATAAGAGACTTAATCTCAGGAAATAAACTGAGGGTTGCTGAGGTGGAGGGGGTGGGAGGGATGGGGTGGCTGGGTGATGGACATTGGGGACGGTATGTGCTATGGTGAGTGCTGTGAATTGTGTAAGATTGATGAATCACAGACCTGTACCCCGGAAACAAATAATACATTATATGTTAATAAATTTTTTTTTTTAAGAATATTCTCTGTTCCTAAGGTAGGGAGAATTGTCAGTATGATCCAACTGGATTTGAAAACTGCTGTGTGCGAGTAAGTGCCATATGCTTCTTGTCTTCCCTGTGTTCTTCTCACTCTTGAATACAAGTGTTTATTACAGTTACCAGTTGTGGTATGTTGGTTGTCTATGGGCAGATAATTCAAGATTTCAATTCAGAGATAGCCAGATCAAGAGCTAGTCTTCCCATGTATTACACCAGAGAAGCCTTGTCCACCTCCACGTCTGATGGAAACCATGGGATCATGGTCTCAGACTCTGATGCTAAAAATTGAGTTGGGATTTTCAGGGGAGGATGTGAGTATATTTTGCCTTTGAAAAGGATGTGAATTATTTTTGCCAGATGACACATCTTTGCAAACACTCAAAACCTCAACAATTTGTTCCAGCCTGCGTATCCCCGTGCACCCTCACTTTATCATTCCTTTCATAAAGAGGTGGAGTCGACTTCCTCATCTCTTAAATTTGGACTAGTTTGTGAGTTGCTTTAATGCTTTGATAGGATGTGGTAAGAGTGACATCTTCTAATTCTCAGGTCTTTGTAGCTTCTGCCTTTTCTCTCTTAGAGAACTGCCCTGAGACTATCATGCCTTAAAGCAACCAAGGATAGAAGAGAAGCCCATCATCCCACCTATGCCAGCTGAGCCCATGCCAAATAGCACCAGCGTCCCTCAGTTAAATATTGCCTGATGAGTGGGCAGAAAAAACCAGGAAAGAAGCATCCAATTAAATCATGGAACTGGAAGAAATAATAAACTGTTTTTTTAAAGCCACTCAGTTTTATGCAGCAAAAGATAGCTGAGCATTTCCTGTTCTTTCAGGGCTTGTAAAATGTTAGGAAAGAGAAGATATTTACATTCAATTAAAGATGTCTTTAAGAATTATTGTGCTAAATATCGTAAGAGAGGCAATACTAAATTTTGGGACTTCAAACAGGCGCTGGTGAGGATGTGGAGGAAGAGGATCCTCTTGCACTGTTGGTGGAAATGCAGGCTGGTGCAGCCACTCCAGAAAACAATATGGTGGCTCCTCCAAAAGTTAAAAAGAGAACTAGCCTATGATCCAGTAATTACACTACTGGCTATTTACCTCAAAATTACAAAAACACGAATTCAGAAAGATACATGCACCTTTATGTATATAACAGCATGATTTGCAATAGCCAAATTATGGAAGCAGCCTAAATGTCTACTGATTAGTGAATGGATAAAGAAGATGTGGAATCTATCTATCTATCTATCTATCTATCTATATGAATATTATTTAGCCATTAAAAAGAATGAAATCTTGCCATTTGCAGTGACATGGATGGTACTAGAGAGTATAGGGTAAGTGAAATAAGTCAGTAAGAGAAAGACAAATACCACATGATTTCACTCATATGTGGCATTTAAGGAACAAAGCAAACGGGTAAAGGGAATAAAAAGAGTGAGAGAGACAAACCAAAAACCAGACTCTTAACTATGGAAAATAAACTGATGGTTACCAGAGGGGAGGTGCGGGGGTGGGGCGTGTGGGTGAAACAGGTGATGGGAATTAAGGAGTGCACTTGTTATGATGAGCCCTGGGTGACGAAAATAAAAACTTAAAAAAATTAAATAAAATTTGGGAGTTCAGAATGAGGGAGACTCAATTTTGTTTGGAAAGATGGATGAACATCTATAAAGAAGACAATTTTTAAGCTGAATCTTGAAGAGTATTTTTTAGTTAAGGAGAAACAGAAACAGAAATCTAAGTTTACTTGGAGAGGAGGCTCCCTAATTTCCCTTATTGATTTGTTGAGGTGAGAAGAGTAGTGCTCCCAAAAGGAGTAGGAGTGGGCCGAGGAAGATGGGAACAATCATTCTGGCTTATCAGTAGCCCTTTCCTCTGTTTCCAGAAGAAACTAAGAGCTACTCTACTTCATATTTCAGTTATATATATAGGAGATATATATATATATATATATATACTGTTGCCTTATCTTAATTATTGGATAAGACAAGGTGGGGAAATCCTCTTTGGGCAGGCTGGCAGAATTTGACACCACTAGTGTGGCATTGGGAGTCCATAAAGCTTATTCCTTAAGCGAACTGGCTCCTAGGCATCCACATCAAACACAGAGAATTTCTGCAGGGAGAGATGGGACTCTCTGTTACCAATCATCCGGCTCTCATCCCTCGCCCCAGGCTGAGAATCCTTGGAATACTGGTGCCCATTCACAGAAAATGTGCGTTTCTTGTTCTTACTGAAAGAGCTTTCCAAGGATCCACATCGGAATCTGAAGGGATCGGCTTCATTTCAATTGTACATGACTTTAAATGAATATTAGAGAACGTATCTGTTTCTGTAAATACGAGCAAGCAGAAAATAAACCAGCCGATAGTTAGGCAAACTGAAGAATTTGGCTATTCATCCAATACATATTTCATAAGCACCTACTATATGCCAGGGACTGTTTTAGGTGCTGGGGATATATCAGAAAATAAAATGTAAAAAGATCCCTATTTTCATTTTAGTGAGGCTAGAGAAGGATCAAAAGAAGGACAACCATTAAAAGGGTATATTAAATAAGGGGCGCTTGGGTGGCTCAGTGGGTTAAAGCCTCTGTCTTTGGCTCAGATCATGATCCCAGGGTCCTGGGATCGAGCCCCACATCAGGCTCTCTGCTTGGCAGGGAGCCTGCTTCCTCCTCTCTCTCTGTCTGCTTCTCTGCCTACTTGTGATCTCTGTCTGTCAAATAAATAAATAAATAAAATCTTTTTTAAAAAAGTATATTAAATAAATAAACTAGAAAATATTTTAGAAGGTGGTAAGTGTATGAAAAAAAGGAAAAATTGAACAGAAAGAGGGGAATCTGGAGTACACGTGTTGGAGAGGGATTATAGTGCTGAATTGGATGGTCTGGATAGGCCTTACTAAGAAAAGGAGGAGGGAGAAAAACTGTCGGAAGCATTTACTTCTCTAAAGTAGATTTTTGCAACACACAAGAGAAAATATTTCCAAATTTCTCACTTACCCATTAAAAAGAAAAACCCAGAGAATACTGCATCTGTGGAAATTTAAGAAACTGAAATGAAATGAAGGGGCCACTTTGGTAAGAGGAATTGCACAGACATTACTGCTTACTGAGAAACAACAGCAGAGTAATCAATTGCAGCAATATGGGAAATATTTCATGGTACAAAGAAATACTCTAGTTAGAAAATACACAGCATGCAGTATGCTCGAAGAAAACAAAATGTCACGTTAACGACGGCTCTGAAGTGTAACAAGGAGGAAGTTTTCAGTATCTGAAAGGAGAATGACGAAAAGAGAGAACATGGGGGACTCTTCTAGAAATCCAGAATAAAAACATGAAGTCACCCAGAAAAAAAAATCCACAACAAAATGAGGTTGTCAGACTACCTAAGTCGAAGTGCTAGGAGGCAAGCCAACAAACCACTACAGAAAAAACCTTCTGATTCTACAGCCAGGCAGCCCATTCCTCATACATGAAAACAACAAATGCAACTCCTTGGGCACAGAAAATTCCCTACCAAGGCAGTCTTCCTGAAGGAGCCATTGGAAAATTTATGCCAGAACAATGAAGCAAATATAAAAACAAGGCATAGTGGAGCAATCTTGGTAGAAGGACAGGCATTAAGCAGAAAAATGAATAAGATGCAGAGATGAATTTACATGTTTATTTGTTTCAATTGTGTTTTAAATGGTTTTAAAACTGATTACTAAAAGGTATTTTTAAGTGAATTAAGTGATCACTTTTATTTTTAAGTTAACAGAAACTAAATGATGGCAACCATAACCACAGAATTATGAAGAAAAACCAAGATGGTGCATGAGGGGTGCCTGGGTGGCTCAGTAGGTTAAGCGTCTGCCTTTTACCTGGGTCGTGGTCCTGGAATACCAGGATGGATCCTTGGATTACCAGGACGATCCTGAAGTATCAGGTGGAGCTCACTTCTCCCTCTCCCTCTGGACCTCCCCCCACTCGTGTGTGTCTGTCCCTCCCCTTGCTATGGTGTGTGCTTTCTTTCTCTCACGTGCTCACTCTCTCTCTCAAATAAATAAATTAAATATTTTTTTAAAGGGTTTTTTTTTTTTTTTTTGAAAGATTTTATCTATTTATTTGACAGAGAGCAAGAGTGAGAACAGGAACATGAGTCGGAGGAGTGGGAGAGGGAAAGCAGGCTTTCCACTGAGCAGGGAGCCTACGTGGAGCTTGATCCCAGAACTCTGGGATCATGACCTGAGTCTAAGGCAAACGATTAATGACTGAGCCACTCAGGCACTCCATAAATACATAAAATCTTTAAAAAAGAAAAAAGGAAAAAGAAAAGATGAGAATGGTGGAGAGTAAAGTGAAACAGTATTATACTTTTTATCCTCCATAAGAGATACTTTTTTAAATGACTAATATATTGGGGCTCCTGAGTGGCTCAGTCTGTTAAGTGTCTGCCTTCAGCCCAGGTCATGATCTCAGGGTCCTGGGATTGGATCCCGCATCTGGCTCTCTGCTTAGCCAGGAGTCTGATTCTCCCTCTCCCGCTAACTCCCCCTCCCTCCAGGTGCATGCTCTCTCTCTTCTCCCAAATAAATGAATAAAATCTTTTTTAAAAAGGAAAAATTTACGAATTTATTACTTACTATAAGATTTTTACTTACAAAAATCTACTTTAGAGAAGTAAATATTTCTGACAGTTTCTCTCCCTCCTCCTTTCATATTCTCAGTAAGGCCTCCCCTGACCATCCAGTTCAGCACCATAATCCTTCCCCAATCCCTGCACTGAAAAAAATTACTTATTTATTACTTACTATACTTACTACTTATTAGAGCTGTTAATGCACATCTAAAATTGTCTCTGGAAAAATCTAGGTTAACCACTGTTAAAACTGAAAGCACAAAGTTTATCTTCTAAATTATTGCTAAAAAATAACAAGTAAAAATAAACATATACAGCAAAAATGAACAAGCCAGGAAAAAACCACAAACAACAAAAATAAAAAGCATTAAATAGTAACAACATCATCCATAACATTTGTAACTTATAAGTAACAGCTGAAGCAAAGCAACATAGAAAAACTTAAAACAATTGAAGTGTTCAAAGGCAGAGAAGATCCCATCAAAGGAAAAATATTTTAGTATCTGATAAGTCAAAATACTTTTTTTTTTTAGAAGGAGCATTATTTTGTATGGGTGGAAGCTATAACCAATGCAGTAGATATAATGAATAATATAGTACTTACAGGAAGCAAACCTATAGAGAGATTGATAAAAATAAAATTGTATTGGAAGAATTTGACCCACTGCTTTCAATTTATGACAGAATTCCTAGGTAAAAATAAAGATATAAAAGTGGTTGATAAAATAAGGAACAAATTTATCAATACTTTTAGAATATCCTTAAGACCCAAGAAATTACAAAATTTAAGTAAGATGAATAAATGTAAGGTAAATATACAAATATATTATTGCTGCTGTCATTGCTATTATTTTTGTTATTATACATTAAAAATTCTACTTAATGTGGTAGAACAGGCTGCTGCCAGAAAGAAGCAACTTCCCTCCCCAAAGAAATGTGAATAAATATAATTTAAAAATATTAATTCATAGCTGAAATCAAAAGTAAGAAAGGGAAATCTCCAGGGGTTACAAATGAAGAAGGAATCACCAAAACAATAAGTGATTGAAATCATGTGACAACTGGCCAGATCTGTCTCTTAGGGGTAGGGTTTTAATGCTCCCCTGGTGATGAGATAAAAGTCAAGATCTTGAGACTGAAAGTAGAACTGTCTCCCAGCATGAAACAAGCAGCTGGGAAATGGGGAATCCCAGTTGTAATAGGAATAAAGGAAATTCTACCTGCCTATCTTTGGGCAGGTAGAATGGGCTTTTCACCTCAGTTCATGGGGGGGTGTGGTGTGCAGGGGGAGGACAGAGATTCCGTTTGCAGATGACATGATATTATATATATCAAAGACTCCACCAAAAAAATGTTAGAATAAACAAATTCAGTATATTTGCAGAATACAAAACCTACTTGCATTTCTATACACTAACAAACTACCAGAAAGAGAAATTAAGAAAACAATCCCATTTACAATAATATGAAAAAGAATAAAATATTTAGGTATAAATTTAACTCAGGAGGTAAAATATTTGCACACTAAATTGATGAAAAAATTAACGAAGACATAAATAAATGGAAAGACAGTCTGTATTTATGGATTATGGTAATCACTATTGTTAAAATGTCCATACTATACAAAGCAATATACAGATTCACTGCAATCCCAATCAAAATTCCAATGATAGTTTCTACAGAAATAGAGAAAACAATCCTAAAATTTGTATGAAAACACAAAAGATCATGAATAGCCAAAGCAATCTTGAGAAAGAACAATGCCAGAGGAATCACAACCCCTGATTTCAAACTACATAAGGGTATATAATAAAAAACAGACACTTGTATCAGTGGAGCAGAATAGAGATCCCAGGAAAATACTCATGCCTGTATTATTATAGACAAAGCACAAAAAGTATACTTTGGGGAAATGTCATTCTCTTCAGTAAATGGTGCTGGGAAAACTGGACAGTCACATGCAAAAGAATGAAACTGGACTCCTATCCCACGTACATGATACACAAAAATTATCTCAAAATAAACTAAAAACTTGAAGACTTGAAACCATAAAACTCTAGAAAGAAATATAGGTAAGCTCCTTGACATTGATTTTGGGAATATATTTTTTTGATCCGACACCAAAGCAAAGCAAAAAAAACCAAAAAACAAAATAACCAAGTGGGATGACATAAATCTAAAAAACTTCTTTCTGTGCAGCAAAGGAAACCACCAACAAAATAAAAAGGCAACCTACAGAATGAAAGAAAATATCTGCAAACCATATATGCAACAAAGGGCTAATACTTAAAAATATAAAAGGAACCTACACAATTCAATAGGAAAACAAACAAATAATCCAATTAAAAATGGGTAAAGAACCTGAATAAAATTTTCCAAAAGATATACAAATAACCAAGAGGTACATGAAAAGATGTTCAACATTATTAATCATCAGGGAATTAAATCAAAACCACAATGAGCTATTTCCTCAGACCTGTTGGGATGTCCATTAGCAAAAGAAAAGATAAAACAAATGCTGGTGAGAATGTGGAGAAGGAACCTTCGGGCACTGTTGGTGGGAATGTAAATCTTGGTGCAGCTACTATGGAAATCAGCATGGAGGTTTAATAAAAGATTAAAAAAGAGGACTACCATATGTACCAGGTAATCCCACTTCTAGTTATACACCCCAAAGAAACTTAATCATTATCCCAAAGAGGTGTCTGTGCTTCTATGTTTGCTGCATCATTATTCACAATAGGCAAGGTTGGAAACAACTTAAGTGTCCATCATTGGATGAATGGATACAGAAAATGGGATATATAGAGGTAGACAGATAGATAAACAGGTAGCTAGATATAGATAGGAAGATATAGATATTATTCAGCCTTTAAAAAAAAATGAAATCCTGGCACACTTTTGACAACATGGATAAAGCTAGAGGGCATTAGGCTAAATGAAATAAGCCAGTCAGAGAAAAACATATTCTGCATGGTATCATTTATATGTGGAATTCAACACCCCCCCCAAAAAAAAAACAAGAAAAAACTTCAAACTCATAGAAATCAAGTGTTGAATTGTGGTTGCCAGCAGTTGGGGGTTGGGGAAAATAGGGAGAGTTTGCTAAAAGGTTAAAAGATGAAAAAGGTTTAAGAAACTAATTTATAACATAGTGAGTATAGCTAATAACACTGCATTGCATAACTGAAATTTACTAAGAAAATAGAACTTGGGTGTATTCACCAATAAAAGGGGGGGTATATTTGAGGTGATGGAGTTGTTAATAAACTCAATGGTAGGAATCTTTTCACAATGTATACACATAACAAATCAAAAAGGAAACAAAAAATAAATTTATGAGTCTTAAGATTAAAAATCTGAATGTAAGACTATCAACTCTGTGTCCCTGGCATCTAAAAAAACATCAGGCATCTCAAAAACAAATATTTATTGAAAAAATAAATAAAAATGAATGAAACAAAAAATATGTCAAGTTCCAAGCAGGATTTAAAAATATGTAGATTAAAAAAACCAAACACCTAGATACAACTGTAAAACACCACAGACCTAGAGAAATTTTAAAACCACCAGGGAGGAAAAACAGATTACCTGTAAAGGAATGTCAGTTAGATTGACAACACTCTTTTTTAAAACAACCGGAATACAATTAATTAATGTCTTCAAAATGTTGAGGGAAAATAATTTTTAATCTCAAGCTATATGCCCAACTAAACTATAATTTGAGAGTAAAGAAAAAAATAACATTTCAAACATAACAAACGTTGTTAAGAAAGTTCACTAACCACAGCTCACTTCAGTAAGGAGACAAAGTTACAAAGAAAAATGAGGTACAAGTTTCAAAAGTGAGCCAAGAAATTGTTAAAACACCTTGATAGATTTAAACAGGAATTAATTGCAAGCAATAACAATGACAGTAACAGTGGGGTCGAATAAGTGGTAGGACTAAAACAATAGACAGCAACAGTTTTTAAAGATGGGTAAGTTCAGAGACAAATTTTCTTCTATTATTCTGGGTGAGAATGGAGAGTTTGAATGACTCTGAACTTTTTAGCAAAATCTACTGGTAAAACAACTATATTGAAATTTGGAAGATGACATGTAAAATGATAGGAACCAATAACTTCTAAACCCAAAGGGTAGAAGCGAGGAAAAGCATGAAAAGAATAAAACCCGATTAGACCAAGAAAAGCAATGTTTAATGAGAGCAGGCTAACAAAGCATTGCACTGTGAAGCAGGGGGAGGTGGGGATTGTCATGGACTCCTGATGGGCAGAGAGACTGGAACACCATTTCTGGAAAGCAATTTGACTATATATACCAAGGGCCATAAAAGTGTTCATTGCTTATTAATTCAACCTCCCGGAATTTATCCTAAGGGGGAGAGAGTAAAGATGTGGAGAAATATTTATATAGAGGCATTCCTTATATCATTATTTATACTTGTCAAAAATGGAAAATAGCCTAATGTCTAAATTATTTGAGTTTTAAACTATTCAGTCATTATTTTGTGTTCAATGCCTATTGGATAAACTAATACAGTAATATGATATAATTTTAAGTTAAAAAATGCAGAATAATAAAAAGTAGATAACAACTACTGAGTGCTAAGTATGATCAGTCATTTTTCTGAGCCTTTTCTTATAGTAATCCCTTTAATGCACATGATAGCACTTGGAGGTTGATGCTATTATTATGATTATTTTATAGGTGAGGAAATCAAGGTACAGAGTATTCACCTGCTCAGGCTTAGGCAGCTAGTAAGTGGTAGAGTTCTGATTCATACCCAGGCAATCCAGCCACAGTGTTGAGCTCTTTACCACTGTGTTGTCTTAACTAGATTCAGGCCAATTGTGTGTGTGTGTGTGTGTGTGTGTGTGTGTGTGTGCGGGCGCACGCGCGTGTGTGCAAAATATATCTTAATTCTCGGTGTCAATGGTTATTGCTAAGTGGAGGAATTATGAATAATTTTTAATATACTAACACTTTCTCCATTTTCATGATTTTGTCAAGTGAAAATGCTGACTCTTACAACCACACAACCCTTCATAAAGGATAAAGCCATGAGCCCATTTGATAACCATTCTATAATACTATCCCTGTAGGATGTTTGCCTGCCCGGTACACCATGCAGTTGTACTCACGCGTAAACCAGCAGATGAATAAGCTAATGGGGAGGTCCTTAAACTTCTCTGGGTTGTGAACAGCTTGAGAATCTGGTGGAAGCTGGATCCCTTTTCCCCCAATATGTGAATCAAAAGATTCACATATTCCCAGTAGCCAATTGTAGACCCAAAGTCCCTGCCCTCTTAAGAATGACCCAAGTTAAGGTGCTTCACTTTATCCACAGCGTCAACTTCTTGGCCTACTGCCAAGAACAAGGAAGAAAGCACCTCCTGTGTTTCAATCCCTGACTAAGGTGTCTTTGACTTGATGATCCTTGCCCTGCAGGTGTCCCTGCCCCTGTCCCTTCCTCTGGGTGACTGGATACTAAAGGGACCAAACAACAGAAATTCAAATCTATCAATATAAAAACCATAGCATGGTGAGGCAGCTGGGGTCCTGTGACATATAAGAGAGTAGTAGCTCCAGGGAGGGCCTGAAGGGGATAGACTGTGACAGTGCTGTGTGAATCACTTGGAGTAAAGGTGCTGAGAAGACAGGCATATAATAAAAAATAAACAGAAAAATAGGCTACTTTATTTTGCCTAGTATATTCTTGATGAGAGACAAAGGCTTATATTTAATGCTAGAAAAGTCAAAAAATGAAAATACAAAGGATAAAAAAGAAAATCAATACAAAGGATAGACACCACTTTGATAAAAATGGGTTTTAATCCAAATATAAATTAAGATATAGGTCTTTTCCTGCTAGGCTGAGGGAGGTATTATAGAGAAGAAGGATACATCAGTCAGAGGGTATATTGTACATGAATCCAAGGGTTAGAGAAACCTTGGAAGAAAAATCGCTCAGGTTTTCAGTTCTACGCAGTTCCAAGTAGATGCTACAATGGAAGGGCCTTCATGCCCTGCCTGCTGGTGCTTTAGGCAGAACCATATTTCCGAGCATATAGATGAGATGTTATAAAATTCATGCTCCACTACAGCTCATTTACTTTATCCCTTGGGATTCCCCAGAAGTCCTCATCCAAAGCATAGAATTCAACAAACTCAGTTTTCTGACATCCTAGCCCACAGAAAATTAGGTAGGAGAGCGGGTTTTGGAGCAACCCCACTAAGAGTCATATATTAAGAGCTAAGAGGATATGTCCCCCCCCCCCAAAAAAAAAGGACTAGGAAGCATTTGGAGCAAACCAGTATGGACCATGTGGCATAAGGGTGAGCCCATATGCCCCAGGAATCGCCATCCTGATAGCTGTATTTCTTAGCCCAGGGTACAGTAATTTATATGCATCACACTCACTACTTGTCATGAAGAAAGTGTTCAGTTATATTTAACAAGGTAGGGAGTAAAAAATACATTGTGTTTGCTTTTTAACCAAAACTGAATAAGATAAAACTTTAAAATTGGCCCATAGAAGGCCCTCAACTATTTGAAGACTTCACACCACTAGAATACCCTCTTCCCTTACAAAGATAGAAGGTAAATGAGGCGTTACAGTATTATTCTGGGAGATTTCACAGATTAAATATCAAACTGCAATGCTCTGCCTACAGGGGTGTAATATATTAATCAATATGCATGCTATAAAATTATACGATGGATTAACTCATCAGAAACTCATGGGGAAATGTGCGATGAACAAAATCTACAAAAACCTGTCCAGGTGAGGAGGACATGAAGTAGAAATCAGAAGCGGTTCACTAAGAACGAGGCAGGGGGTCAGGTTCCCATTCCCTGACCTCTGCAGGGAAGGTAGAACCCTGAGCAGTGATGCTTTCTACATGCGAAGTCTATTCTTAACTTGGTCTGATGCACAATGACACAGCTAGAACACAGAATTTGGGAGATGAAAGAAAATGATGACAGTCATGCACTTCACACGATTAAGGGGTGATGGACACCTGAGCTCGTCACACGGTGGATGGAGCCCCTGGGGAACCCACAATATTGGCTCCAATTCGGGGTCTGGGTTGCTTGTGATGTTTCTACAACAATCTCGGTCTCCCTTCTGTCATGCTGCGAAGCACTGGACACGGGGTACACAGAACACCCCAGCCTCTTCCTCCTTCCTTCCCAAGTTCAACTGCACACAGCTCCAGTCCCCTCCACAAGAGTGTAGTCATTCTGTTTGGGCTTTCCGTCATTCCAAACTTCTCCCCACAAGTCAGCCCTACCGAGAGCCCTACTCTGTACCCATGGATACCAAGAAGGAAAAAACAGCATTCTGCCTCCAGGAGCTTCCCTGCAGCCTGAAAAAAAGTGTGCAGCAAAGAATTTGGGGAAGAACAAAGGAGAGATCAGTGCTGCCTCAGTCAGGGGCAAAGCCTCTTAGCATGAATATGAGCTTTGAAGGATGAGTAGCACTTGGTTTGTTCGTAAGCCTAAATCCCAGATTCCTTAGGGGAAGCCTGGATAACTCCTGGCCTCGCCTACCTCCTCAGCTTCCTCTCTCTCTGTGTGAGCCGTCAGAGTCTACGCTCAGTGCAACTCACCAAGGCTCTTCCCATGGGACAGGCTCGCTCTCACCCTAGGTCCCTGCAAAGTGCACTCTTTCTGTCCCCGTCTTCCTCATATTCACTTTCCTCTACTGTTTAATCTTACTTCCTGGAGTCAGCTCATGCCCCCAGGATGCCTCTTTTCAGCGCTCCTGGAGGGTTCGTGCTTGCCTCATGAGAGGCATGATGATGACTGTGTAGGAGAATCTGCAGAAGCAAAGGCTGGGGAGGGCTGGGACAAACAGAGGGAGGGGAAGGAGAGGAGGGTGAGCCTTCTGACTTGAGCAGATGACGTCCTTCGGATAAGGGAAGCGATGCCAAATTCTGAAGGTTTTATTTGGTGCAACGTGTGACGAAGAGACTGAACCAGCTTTATTAAGGAGCGATTAAAGACTTCTGGGCAGGAATTCCGCAATGAATTCTGAGCAGAGATTCAGTGACACAATCCCTAAGAGCAGACCTCAGATATAATCAGGCATCACAACGAAGGAGAAAGGGAAATATTCACACCGCTAGCCAGCCTTGTGATTTCATCCAGAAGAAATACCCTCTATCTAAAACAAGGATAACAATATCTCCTTCACAAATGGTTTGTGAGAATTAAGTTAAATAAAACAGCACAAGGAGACGCTTGATGCCCGGGAACGTCCCTACTGTGAACATTCTCGAATCCCGAAAGGCACTCGGTGTTCCTTGTGGGAACGCCACCTTTGCAATTAGATCCCGAGACACTCAGCAAGAAGTGCTAGAGATAGGGAAGACTTAGAGGCAAAGGGAAGAGAAAAATGATGAGAAACAGGAGGAGAATGAGCAACGAAAAAACAACACATCACTTTAAAGCCTTCACAACAAAATGTACCCTCTCTTTATTTTCCTATCCGGTGCTACATTTTGCCAGTAGAGTAGCAATAACTTCTACTTCTTTATAGTACACTCACAATAAATGGCTTCTGAGGCCTGATTTACCACCTCAGGGAAGTGCAGGCATTTAATCATTCCAGCAGCTGCTCAAGGTTCTGAACATCCCCGTTCAGGAGCGATTATCGAGGAACCATATTGAAAGGGTAAGAGAGCCGGTGGCTTCTTAAAACGCTGAGTTTCAGGGTTCGGGGGCTGTGGGGGTTGAAGTCCGGGCAGATGCCAAGGGGCTTCCTCCTCAGCACTGCATTATCCTCCTTGTAAAGGAGATCAGGAGATGCTTCCCGGTTTACTGAGAACCAGGGAAAGTGGTTCATCTCCAAGAAGAGCTTCACGTTGTACAGGGCCTTTTCCTATAAAGCGCTCTTTCCAGAAGTCAGGCTTATTCATGAGAAAATCAACAGTGAACACAGCATACAGGCAACCCCACGCTTAAGAAATTGCCCTTTCCCTGTGCCCTCTTTTCCCGATGCTGGCCTTCACGAGACCTAGACCCAGGTCATGCTCTGACAGCAGCATGATTAGAAGTCAAGGACTTGAGGGCGAGCTCGGTGTTGGCTGCCTTATCCGGGCCATGCCCTGAGAAGGAAGCAGTTATTCTTAGGCCCTCAAATTTCTAGCCATCAGAGACTTTTTTTTTTTTTTTTTTTTAATCTGCAGGGTAATAAGGGTTGTGTCTTGTAATCTCCTGGGCTTCTAAGTGTGAATTTGGGAGGAACAGCTGGCCTGGAAAGATACGTTGTCAGTAAAATCTGGCTCTCCTGGTCCTTGGGGCCCCTTCTTACTACGCAGCTGCCTTGCTTTTACAATATGCAGCCAGAGCCCTGTGACATCAGACATGTCTCTGAGGGCCAGCCCTCCCGTCAGGCAGAGGCATCATCTCCAAGCAGACCCGGAAGGGACTGGTGTTAGCTTGCTTGCTTACTGATACGTCCTGAGAGCCCTCCCGAATGTCTGATTTAGTGGCCCCCAAATTTGGCAAATAAATTAGATCTGAGATCCCGCCTGTTTTAGCTACTTCCCAGGGGTGTGATCTTGGATAGCTTACCTAACCTCTCTGAGCCTTAATTTTATCATCTGCAAACTAGGGATATTAATAGGGCATTACTGTCTGCCACATGGTTAGCATTTGGCAAGCAAGTTTGATTTGGTGGTTGTAATAACCCTCCTCTGTTCCTTTTTGCTCATTTCCAAGCTCATCACAATGGGAAAGTTGATCGCTACCAGAGCAATTCCAGGAATGTATCTGTAGGAAGAACAGACGGTGAAATCTTTCTCTTATAACTCTCTCAATAGGCTTCGTGTTCTGGAGTTCCTGGCCTCCACTGGGCCTGCCGGGTCTCTGCTCCCCTCTCCAATGCTCAGCATAGCTTAAAAACTTGTTCCCCCTTGTGCCACAAGTTCTTAAACTGAGGACAGCCAAACGGAATGAGGCGCAGACCCCCTGCTACTTACGAAAAGCTCTTCTGTGCTCTTGCAAAAGCCAAAGGTAAACCTCAATCAACTGGCTTATTTATAGTTTGAAGAGTTATATCCCACCTACTGCCTCGGGGTTTTAATCAGAAGAAAAAACCTACTTAATGTTCATCTCCCACTGCCAGATCACGCCACAGAGCTGTCGGAACGTTTGCCACGTCAGCCTTTTGGAGGTTGCCACAGGTCAGCAATAAGCCGTGGCGTTTGAAGGAGCTCACTAGCTCCAGCATATCCATCAGATAAATTACTGCCTGGCACGAGGGGACGAGGAGCAGCTGAGCGCCTTCCCAGAAAAACAAAAAACAAAAAAGCCAAAAAAACAAAAACAAAAACAAAACAAAAACAAAAAAGAAAGAAAGAACGAAAGAAACAGTGAGTGGAAAAGCACCCATCCCTAAGAACAGACAGCTTCCAGCTTGTTTTCTACATTTTAAAGCAAATATGACAGTGTCCTTGCTTTCAGAAGTGGAAGGGCTAGGTCAGTTCCCTGGTAGACTTCATCTTCCAGTCACTGAATGCCGGGAGGGACTCGGGGTGGGTGGGGGACTGGTGTGAGAAGCTGTCCTGGGAGCCTGAGCTCCAAACAGGAATGCTTCCTTTGGACCCTCCGGAGCTCACACAGAACTAGGCAACCGCAGCTGGGATGTTTATGGAGCACATGAAGGAAGGAATGAGGCTTGGGTTCATCCCACCGAAGAAGGACGAGTCTGGCCTCTTAATCAGCATCCCAGCTGCTTTCGTACTTGCTCAAACTGAAGCAGTAAGTCCCTCTCTGCTTCCTTTTCCGACTCATACTTGGGACTAGGCAGACCCTTGACACTGAGCCTCCAGAACCATCTCAACTTCTCGTGTACCCAGCTTCTAATGCACGTTCTTTGATGTCTGAGCCCCATTAGAATGCATGCACAAGGAATGGCTTCACTGTGTACCCCGAGCCTCCCGGTGCTTCTCAGCTAGAAGAGGGAGCCGAGGAGAAGGTGTGAACAACCGAGAATTTGGACCCTGGAGCCACACTACCATTTAGCAACGTTCCAGTGATTCAGATTTTGATTTGAATTGGGAACTCTTGAGTTCAGCGTAAGAATGAGGACATAGCTAGAGTTTGGCAAAAAAGCATAGCCTGGTGTTAGAACATCTCTAGAACTTTCCTTCAGGGGTTCTCAAAGTGAACTCCAGCTACCCCCAAGGGCTGTGGAAATGTGAAGGTGGCCTTTTCAATTGCCCCAGTGCCTGGGAGAGGGGATACTAAACATTCCTCCATGTTTACAGTCATTGAAAACTGAATAGCTCCAAATACCCATTGTGCCCCTTTTGAGAATCAGTGACACTCAACCTCAGATCCTACCCACTGTGACTCACTGCACTCATCCACACACACGTCCACCACCAGGAAATCCACTCACAGCCTTTCAAAAGCTGCGTGGATGTTCTGAAATATCTAATCACTCAGGGGCTGAACAATTGGCTCCAGATGTCTTTGGAGCTTGGAATTAGAAGCTCTGAGTCTAAGTTTTTCCATTGATGAGTCATTTAGTTCCTTGATTAGAAAGTATCTTCTCCTCCTCAAACCACTTCTTTGTCATCTGTCCCTTAGTGATACTCTCCAAATGGTTAATGAGCATTAAATCAGAAAATGTACATGGAAATGCTTGGGAACCATAAGGTTCTGTGCAATTGTTAAAGTATATAGGTATTCAGTATTACGTACTATAATATAATTGATCAGGAGCCAACTTATGGATTTTCTCTTCTGAAATCTGATTAGCCCGAGCAGCGCTAATATTGCCAAGCCATATTGGAGCCTGAGGCACAAGGGGGAAAAAAAAATCAATGCTCTTATCCTGCCTTCTTTTTTTTTTTTTTTAAGATTTTATTTATTTATTTGACAGATACAGATCACAAGTAGGCAGAGAGGCAGGCAGAGAGAGAGGAGGAAGCAGGCTCCCCACTGAGCAGAGAGCCCGATGTGGGGCTTGATCCCAGAACCCTGGGATCATGACCTGAGCCGAAGGCAGAGGCTTTAACCCTCTGAGCCACTCAGGTGTCCCTTATCCTGCCTTCTTTAAAATTTTGACATTTTGTTCATGATGGACTTTTTGTATTAATTTTGATTTAAAAAAATTTTTTTGGAAAAAATATTTCTTTTGATTACTGAGTGCTTTGGTGCCCCCTTTAAATTTTACACCCCAGGGAAATGCCCTAGACCCTCACCCTTGTGCTGAAAGCTTGGCCCCCTAACCTTCTAACCAGTAGGTCGCTCTTTAGTCCAAACCTCTGGCCCTTATGGGGAAAGAGAGACTACAAGATTCACTGCCTTCTTGTAAGAACTCTATATACCTGAAGGTAGTGATCAAGTTGTCCATTGGTCCCCTTTTTGCTCTACTGAATTGCCCTTACTCAGCTCTTCCTTCTGGTGCCCCAACTTCCTGCAAAATCCAACTAGTCTTCAAACTGGTTGTTAATTTCTGAGCTTTTTAATTGTGAGAAACCAATAATACACTGACCAAAGAATATCCACTTTTATTTTATATATTATTACGTTCAATGTATTTCCAACTGTTTTTCCCCCATTTAAGTAGTTGGGGTCAAGCTGGTCTACACCGGGCCCTACAGGATACTATTGTAGTCTATTGTGGGGTTTTTATTGTCTGGATACTCCTTTCCAAATGCCTTATAGCCTGAGACTGTAATAAGCACGATAGGGAGGGATGCTAAGGCCAGATGATTTCTCAGAGCCTCCTGGCCACAGCTGAATTACCCAAGAGCCCTTTGAAGCATGGCGGCTTGGGGTCTCTGTTGCATTTTTTTTTTTTTTTTTTGTACTTTTCAAAGTGGAGGAAACTTGGTCATGGTTCAAATCCTACCATTTGGATTTGGAAAGTACATCTTGTTACTCAGTATCCTAGATAATTTGCCTGATTGGAATTTTTTTTTTTTTTTAAATACTGCCATTTGTTGGTTTTTAGACACCAACTAGTTTTAACCTATATTCATCATCACCCCAGGTGAGAAACAGGGTAATAAGGAACTAAGCAACTTGCTCAGGATAGCCCAGGGCTAGTGAGAAGGCAACGGGGCTATGAAGCTGGCTGTCTGGCTTCGGAGTTTCTGGGTGCATTTAATCACTGCTCCATTACGCCTTTCAGACACCATCAAGTAGGGCAATTGGGGTTAATCCTTGTAACAGCTCCACATGCCAGATAGTACATCTGTTTCCACCTAGTGAAATGGAGACTCCAGAAAGTCAAATAACTTAACCAAGCTTTACTCTTCTTCAGCTGCGTATGGGCCTATCGGGCTGGAGGACCAGGTACAAGTACGCGAACCAGAAAGAAACGAGAAATGGATTTCTTTTTTATCAGCTCGTAAGGGGCAAACTGAGTTTAGGTGAGAAAGGGCCAAGGGCTCAGGGAGCGGGGGTGGTCCTCCCCTGTGTCTCCAGTAGGCACCACGCTGGTGAGCTGAAACGTAAATTCTGCTAGCCCAGAAAGTGCCAGCATCATTTTAGGAATAACTAGGTGAGCGCTGATTTCCTCTAACTCATTTCAGCGCAGCCTGGCCGTCTCAGGAAGTATAGAAGCCACAGAGCCCTCCACTGAGGCCCGATTTCTGGGGGAGGCCGGATCATGCTCCGGGAGCCCGGCACACCGGCCCTTCAGCTGGCACCGAACCCAGGCCCACAGAGCCCCCCTCATGTGTCTGGAGGACAGCGTTTCCTATCGCTCACCGCTCTGCCCTTTTGTTCATGCTGTCTGGGTTTAGATGAATGAGATTTACATAGTTTTAATAAATATTAATAACCATTTTAATCTCCGTAAACCTTTCATATGAGACATGCAAATTGCTTTCCAGTCATCTTAGGTGCCCAATGAGAGTGAAGTAATCATTTTGCAAAGCTGTGCCAACTCTTCTGGGCTTTTCGGGCCCCATTTAGGCTGGGTCTGTGTGACCGGGAAAATGTTCGGGGAGAAAACAAAGAAGTAATTAGGATGGGTGTGCAGGCAGACCGCACCCACTGGCCCATTTTCGTTTTTAGGTATTGTACACCTATCTTTATCTATCTACCATCCATGGTTGATTATTTTTTGTAGGGGGTGTTTTATAATATTACTAATAATACTAGCTAATATCTATTGAGTGCTTACCGTGTGCCAAACAATGAGTTGTGCTCCTCAAGTGCATTTTGTCATTCCATCCTCCCAACTGCATTATTAGCTAGATGACCCTCATCCCCACCTTACAGATGAGAAAACCGAGTCTCAAAGAAATTGCTGGTCTCAGATCATATAACCAGGAAAGCATGTGATAGTCCCTGGGTTCAAACTGAGGTTTGTTTGTTTCTAAGGATCTTTGGCTATCAGTGGGAGAGCCTGATCTTTTACCTCCCTGTTGAAACCAAAAGATTTGGAACAAATAGTAGTGTATAGTTTGGAGAAAAAAAAAAAATGCCTCAAGACTCAGCCTTTGTGGGGTGTGGGAAAGAGTGGGAGGGTGAGAGAAAGAGAGAAAGGTTACTTCGAAAAGCCTAGTGAGTTAGACAGCTATAAAGTGAATTTTAAAATCTCTTTCCATCCATCCATAGGATCAGGCTGAATGCGCTTTACAGTCATGGGCCATTAGAGCAGAGGTGTCTCAGGGATTACCTAGCTGGAGCTTCTTACTTTACACTTGAGGAAACTAAGGAACAGAGAACTGTAACTCGTTCAAGGTTATCATAATCACAAACATTTGGGTTATTGTCCTGGAGCTTCGCTTCTTCTTACTATCAGTATTTGTTATTATTGTTAACACATTTTGAGATACATTCGGGCCAATCGCTGATACAAAATAAGATATTTTGCCATGATGTATTTTTGTTTTAATGTATAAATCTCTACTTAGTGTCTTAGCAGATGGAAGGTCTAGAACACTTACAACTAAGAGCAAATGGAGACAGTATGATTGTTCTCCGGAATCATCAAAATTGGCCTGTTCCAAACGCCAAAATGTTATCGTGCCATTGTCCAAAGGATGGCTGTTTCCTCGGGTATAAGTCTGATGCCCTGAGTCGATGGGTGTGTGTGTGTCTCAGAAGGAATTCTCCTGTGGTCAGTCGATGTGCTGGCAGGGACCTTGTGTTAACAGAGCAGAAATGAGAAAGGCATTTGGGCCCAGGGTGCAGAGCTGACCAAGCTCTAGACCGATAGTGTTAAAACCCTGCAATACATCTTCAGGATTAAGTTGCCTGATGCCAGCCTCCCAACCAGAAAATAGCCAGTGGTTCAAAGGTGTCTTACAATATTATCATTTTTAGGAGGAGGAGGAATGATATGAAGTAATAAAGGGCCATCCTAGAAATTCCTTTTAGTTATTAGGGAGGGATTCTTTGATATATTTTAAGTTAAACCTGTGTCTCCCCAGGGACCATAAACATTCCCATGATGATATTTCTTTTTCTTTTTTTTTAAAAGTTTTTTTTTTTTTTAAGATTTTATTTATTTATTTGACAGACAGAGATCACAAGTAGGCAGGGAGGCAGGCAGAGAGAGAGGAGGAAGCAGGCTCCCCGCTGAGCAGAGACCCTGATGTGGGGCTCGATCCCAGGACACTGAGATCATGACCTGAACAGAAGGCAGAGGCTTAACCCACTGAGCCACCCAGGCGCCCCATAACCTGTGATGATATTTCTGTGAAGACTAAAGTCACAGGAGCTTGATTCATTCTTTCTTTCTCACTCAGATTTACTGGATATCGTGCCATGTGCCAAAGAGATAAACATGAAAAAAAAAGGGGGCAAAAAAAAAAAGGGCAGTTTCCTGCCCTCAAGGAACTTGCAGTCTTGGGAGGAGACCTAATGAAGAGTATACAAGTAAACACACGATTACAGTGAAGTCCTGTTAAGACAACTCTCAGGTCAGATTACCGGCGCTTCATGCCCACTCCGTGTTTCACCAGTTATGTGATACTGAGTGACTGACTTAATTTATCAAAGTCTTGTGTCATCAAATGTGACATAGGGATAACAGTATTATCTTTCATGAAAAGTCGTCATTGGGTTAAATGAGACAATATCTATAGATGCTCAGTAGAGTATATGATATAAATATTCCAAAATAATAGCTGTAATAACAATGTATTCTCCTATTGCAAATGCTTTAGCAGAAATATGAACAAAGGAAGGGCACCTAACTGAGAAGGGTTGCGGGGGAGGATGGAGAAAAACTCTACAGAAAAGAAGCATAAAGATGAGTATGAATCAGTAGACAGACCGTGTCCAGGATGGTTGGAACTGGGGTAAGAAGTGGCTGGGCTCTCCTTTTGGGGCCTGATGAGGCAAGTCCAAAGGCTTAGAGACACGGAAAACGTCAGTTACTCAAAGCAAGGCTTATACTTCCTTCCAGCTGGACCAGATTATCAGGAAGGGCAAAGGGTAACACATAGCAGGAGAGGTACGAGGCAAGTCATAAAGGGCCTTACTTTGCTCTGAAGGCCTTCCAGGTCACTGAAGAATCTTAATCAGCAGAGTGACATCGCAGAAGGTTGGAAGGGTCACTCCAAAATGTAGACCCAAATGGCTCAGAAGAGAGCAGATCAGAGAAGGGATGCTAGGTAAGAGTCTGTTGTAGGAATTCAAGTGAGAAATGATAAGGCCCTCAATCGAGGCAGTAACAATGGTTGCAAAGAGAGGTGACGAGATTTGAGACGTTCTTAAGAAGAAAGGGGTGGGACTTGGCAATTACTTGGATGTGAAGAGCAAAGGCAAGAAGCAGTTCAGGAAGTCACTCAGGTTTCTGGATGGAGGGACTGGATAGATGAAAAGGCAGGGAGAGTATGGAAGATGGTGCGTTGTTTGAGACATGCTGAGTTCAGGGTTTTTTATAGGGTTTTCAGGGAGAGATGCATTTCTGGCACTCAGAAGAAATATAGGATATTAAAGTCATGGAGAGGAGCCAAGAAATTATTTATGTGTTGAAAACATTTGATTTAAAACCATCTACTGAATCCATTTTTGTTGTTTTGGTTGTTAAAGATGAGAACACGAAAGACAGAATATATGGTTCTTCTAGAAGACCAGCTTTCAACTTTATTAAAATAAATGACCCGCTCTGATGAATAGAATAATGATTTCTAAGGTATCTTACAATTCTAACACTATGATTCTATTGTTCCAAACCACAGTCGTGAATCCAGAATTGCCTTTTGATGATGAGTAATCTTGCGGCCTTAAATCATCTTTTGTGGCCTCGTGAAATGAATAGATAGATAGATAGATAGATAGATAGATAGATAGATAGATATTTTTTTTTAAATAAAGCCCCCACCTCACACATTTTTTGAATTTTTTAAAAACAAACGCCATACAGCCCCAAACATGCATTGAGGATGCTTATGAAAAGGAAAAACCAAGTAAAGACACTATCTACATTTACCTACTCTGATCCCAGTTGGCGGCAAAGAGCAGAAGAATCTTCCTGCCATAGTGATCACGGTTTTCCAGCACTCCAGGGAACCCATCGATGAGAGCCCTCTTAATGCCAGGGTCATCAGCCTTGAAGTTTTTGAACATGTCCAGGTTGAGCTGACGGTACTGAAAGTACTGGGCCAGGAGTCTGAAGGCATCTGCTTGGTGAAACTTCCTGGCTCGGAGAAATCTCAGGATGAAGGCATCATCTGTACGTAAAAACCCAATGTCAGGCCTGGTGATGATCATGTCCCTGACTTGCTGGATATCCTGATGTAAGACATCTGGGTTCTCATTCAGTTCCAGGCGAGCTTTCTCTATAGTCTCTGGACTGAGTCCGGCCTGTAAGTGGGTCATCTTGGCCGAATCAACTTTCCACGTGCTTAATTTCTGATATTTTGGAAGAATGGAGACTGGTCCCATTCACCTGATGGTCTGCCGAAATCGGGGCCCATTCAACAGTTTCGTTACTACCAAGTTGCCACCAAAGCAGACAAATAGATGGTCTTCTTTCTGTTTTTGGAGAGCAGTAGGACATTCAGGTCTTATGTGGCGGGGGCCATCCAAAAAAGAAGCAACTCTGAGACCATTCCTTACTGCAAAACAAATGCACACAAGAGAGATGAAACAGTGACGATACAACGTCTAGGCAAATTAATTGCAGCTGAGATAGAAAATCAGTATTGTGCTGGGATTTGACTAGACAAGGTCTCCAAAGAATGAAGGGTAAATGGTATAATTGGGGGTCCCGGGTGGCTCAGTCTTTGGGCATCTGCCTTAGGGTCAGGTCACGATCCCAGAGTCCTGGGATCAGCCCCACATGGGGCTCCCTGCTCAGCGGGAGGTCTGCTGCTTCCTCTTCCACTTCCCCTGCTTGTATTCCCTCTCTTGCTGTCTCTCTCTCTCTCTGTCAAATAAATAAATACAATCTTTTTAAAAAATAAAAAATAAATAAAATCGTGTAATTGGCAGAATTTTATCCTTCACATCCTGAATGCATCATACGTGAATTTTTGAAAGATGTTTGGGAACTTCTTAGTTACACTGACTGGTTAACACAATAGCATACGGTCAGATTATTTAATAGATGGCTCTTCCATTAATTACTCTCAGAAACGGTACGAAGAGAGAAAGATCCCCCCTCTGCGGCAGCCTGTTTTATGGGGCTATTCACAGTCCTAGAAATTATGGCTGCTGTACAATTTATTGCTCCCCATTAGCCTCTTCTCTCAATCGGAAGTACTTTTCACAGACATGTGCCCCCCCCACCTCTTTAAAAGGCAGTCGTTTGCGTCCCAACAATAAAAAAGGGACTGTTAAAGGTCACTCTAACCTAACCCCACAGGTACCTAATTACTCAAAACTGAACTAACAATGGCCTGGGGGGAAGGGGGAGGGTGGCCGCCTTTGGCTGGAAACCTGAGCTTCCAGAATCAGATTCAGCGGCAGCGAGAAAGGAGGCTCACGTGTGGACATTGTTGTTGGCCATTGTTACTCTTCCGCAGGAAAGGCAAAGGGACTTGAAACCCAGGATGCCTCCCTGCTCCCATTTTTTACGATTTTTCTTGTTGTTCTGAGCTATCCTTTTACTTATGATAATGACTGAATCTCCTCAGATACATCTCTTTTGACTTCTACACCTCCTTTTACAGAGGAACACCCCTATTATTTGCATCTTTCTCATTTTAAATATAAATGCCCTCAGACATCTGTTTGTTGTAACCCAGAAGTTGCAAAAATCGGAAGACATATAAGGTGTAAATGAACTTGAAGGCATGTGTTTTTTTCCCCAGATCTACAGTATTTGCAACAAGAGGCAGAATATTTATACCCAAACTAATTATTATTGGTGCTTTTTTATCATACAAAATAATTTAAAAGACAAAACTGATTCTTCTGCCTAATTTAGGACAATCAACTCACACGTTTCTGCTTTATACTGTGATATGGAGGAGCTGAAGAACAGTTCAGGTAACTGGTATTCATCTTCAAGATAATGAAATAAGACAAATTTTACAGATAAAATGTTGGCTTTGTAAAATAACTTGTAAGAAAACAGCATTTAGTTCTGTAACATGTGAAAATGAGAAATAAAACAAAGTCTTCATTTTCACTAATTTTAAGGACTTAGAATGGTAAATGGAAAATAATGCTACGAACTATTCCCAGGATTGGAAGAAACTTCTGAATCCTTCTAGCTCGATGTTCATCTGATGTTAAATGTCCCTATGTAGTAGCCTTACCAAACCCCTTCAGAAAGTTTCTGTGTTTGATGTCTCCTCTTCTAATTCATCCCCACACCGACAGCAACGTCTTCACGGCTCCCACCAACCACTTGAGCAGAATGATCATATAATTTACCATCCAAATTTAAACACGAGGGGGCACTTACAATAATAATAATGCTAGAACAATAGCCACAAACTGGGACAAATCTCAGCAAACCCAGACAGATGGTCACCCTACTAGAGAATGATCTTTTTGTTCCTACATCCAATAGACAAATTTCAGTCCTCTTTATGAGTGAATTCTATCAGGATTTGATACTGATGACTTCATCCTTCTTAAAACTCTCTCCACCATTCTCCCATTCTTTTTTCTCTGACCCCAGACATCCTGATTCTTCTCTTAGCCTTGCCGACCCTTGTTCTGTCTTCTCTTTCTGTGAACACTTCAGTATAGTGCTTCCAGGATCCTGCCCCGTGGTTTGACCACCTACATGTAATATGACTTCTCTGTATGGCTCTCTCCTGGTTTCCAGGCTACACATTCAACCACCTTCTCAACAACCCCACAGAGATGTCCTCTAGACACCACAAATTCCATGTGCTTAATCCTGAACAAATCCTCCTTCCTCATCCTGAGTTCACTCCTCCACCTCCATCTCTTAGTGACTGACATCTTCTGTGCCATTTCCCATTCTAGAAACCTGGGAGTCTACTATTATTTGACTCTCTCCCTTCCACCCACTTCCAGACAATTAGTTCCATAATATTTCTTAAATCTGCCTGTTTTTTTCCATCCATTTTTCCTGTCTTTTTCTGGGTCATATCAGTCTTCGTCTGTTTAGCCCTGTAACATCCTCTCTGGTCCCTGCTGCCAACCTTGCCCTTCTCCCCCCGCATTCTCTGGATTCTACTTGAAATCTGCTCATGTCATTCCTCGATGGACATTGACCAATACCTGCCAGTTGTCCCAGAATGAAGTATAAAACCATGTAAAAAGGTTTCTAAGACTCCTCATCATTTTGTCCTTATCTCTTTCCAGATTCACCAGCCATACCCAGCCACGTGAAGTTTCTCCTCACTTCTGTGGGCCTTGACAAAGCATGACCTCTGATGAATTCTTCTTCACCCTTCAGGATGCATCTGGACACCATTTTCTCTAGGAAACCCTCCCTGACCTCCCAGGTCACTGGCAGTCCCACAGCCCCAACCACATCATGTCATTGCCATGTCCCTCTCTCCCTCTTTACTCTAAAGTCCTTGCTGAGAATTGATGGATCTCACTCACCTGTGCCTCTCCAAGACAGTGCCTGACACAAAGAGTGTCAGCCCATGAGCGGAGCAACTTGGCTATGTTCACTGTCTATCCTCAATGCCTACAACAGTGTCTACCACACAGGTGCCTAATAAGTACAGAGAGAATAAATGAATAAAGAAAGTAACCAAAACATTATTTCAACGAGTGAGTGGTTTCCCCTGCTGTTGGGTGCCTCTGAACCATTTTCCTTAAATGATGGTGTTGCAGCTGACTTTTAATTGCCCAGGAGAATTCAGCCTAGGCACACTGTACTTCAGATCATTGCCTCCCTGAAGCAGGCTGGGTGATGTTCACAGTTCCTAGCCACGGCACAGGATGCTCAGAGCACCAGTCATAGCAACAGCTTGTCCCCTTCAGAAGATTTAAAGTTACACACCTTACAGTTCAGGGAACTCCATAATGTTTCTGAAATAAATTACCACGGGTTCAAGGGAAGAGCTGAGATTGCATTTTTCATGACCACCTCCACACATAGCTATGCTTCCAATCTATAATATAGAAATAAATTTGCTTCAGTTTTACATCTTTATTCTATCCTCCGCGTATGGTAGAAGCTTCTGGGGAGAACACCCAAGCCAGGATCACTTGAGATAAAATAGATATTTTCCATTAAAGGCAACTGCTGCGCTTCAGAAGTCTGAATCATCTGCTATTTAAATAACAACTTTAATTGTTAATATTTGTGGCTAAAAATGCTGTGCCATTTAAGAGTGTTCTCCAGGATGTGGTGTTCTTACTTGACTGCCATCCTTTGTTCATGGGAAGGATTTGGTTCTCACTCAACTTTTTGGAATTGGTCAACTAAGTATGAAAAGATACACTGGACTTGGTATCACATGAAGAAGTAGGAGTGGTTTTCTGTCCAGTGGAATGAATAATAATAATAGCTTTAATTTATCATATTTATAAGTATAGTTACAATGTTCCAGGCACTTACATATTCTCTATTAATATATTACATTATTTGATCTTTAGAACAACTGTATGAAGTGAGTGTATTATTGTCCCCATTTTTCAGATGAGGAGACTGAGGCATAAAATGGTTAAATGAGTTTCCCAGGGTTGCATAACTGCTAACCAGAAAAATTGGATTCAAGACCAAGTAATCTTTCTCCGGTCCCATGCTCTTTCCTACTGTGCTTTTCTGCCCCTTAGGTGCAGCAAAGGGGCTCTAGTATTTACCACGTAAGAGCTATGTGACCTTCAGCAAGTCATCTTTCCTCTCAGAAACTTACTGTCCTTTACCAAAATTCCTTCAAGATTTACCATTCCATAAACCTAAACATGCTGCAGGAGTTCACAGATATTCTTAGGTACCGTAATACCATACCATACAGATGTCCAGTCTTGTCTCTGTTTCTTCCTCAGAAGAGGATTGAAACTATTTAAAAATCTAGCTGTCTATGCCTTTTCCAGCTGTTAGAAATGTTCACTTTCCCTTGCATATCTTCCTTTGGCTAAAATGCCGATCAAAGATCCTGCCATTCTCTTTGAAGGATTGATACTTTGCCATGCCTAGCAGAGTGCCAAGCATGATTTGGGCACCGAAATGTGCTTGATAATCAAAAAAAGCACGTTAGGCAGATTCATGTGAGCCTCAGAAATCATCTTTCCCATTGCTGTTTGGGTACAAGTGATTCGTTATTTAGACATTGTTACATAAACATGGAGAGTAACTTATTACACCCTCTGGGGCACCCAAGGCAGAAGCTAACTTCTACTTTAAATGCATGCTTTTTCTAATGAACTAGAAATTTAAATAGTAGTACTATTTTGTATGAGAGAGAGGAAAGAAGAGTCTTCATATCATAATATTTAAAATCATGGTATCTACAGATTTGTGATTCCCAGTTCATCTCAAGTTTCCATTAGAAGAAATTTTTTTTAAAAATTTTATTTATTTATTTGACAGAGAGAGCAATAGGGCACAAGCAGGGAGAGCAAGAGAGGGAGAAGGAGAAGCACGCTCCCCACCAAGCAGAGAGCCCAATGGGGGTCTAAATCCCAGGATCCTGGGATCATGACCTGAGCCGAAGGCAGATATTTAACCATCTGAGCTCCCCAGGTGCCCCTAGAAGAAATCTATTTGTATATTTCCTTATAGAAAATTCAGTTATGGGGCTCCAAGGTGGCTCCGTCAGTTAAGCATCTGAGTCTTTATTTCGGCTCAAGCCATGATCTCAGCGTTGTGAGATCAAGCCTCATATCAGGCTTCATACTCAGTGGGGAGTCTGCTTGAGATTCTTTCCCTTTGCCCCTCCCCCACCCCACTCCTGCAGGCTCACTCTCTCTGTCATACAAATAAATAAATCTGAAAAAAAATTCAGTCTTAAAAAGGTGAATTTGTACACACACATACACACACACCTATAAAACATACATCGAAGTATTTATGAACTAAGGAATCTATGCAGAAAAATCATTTTAGAAAGTACAATAATCCAAATGAAATTGACTTCGGTTATTTTATAATCTGTTACTTGCATTTATTTCATTATCTTCAAAAACTCACATTAAATATAGTGGGAAACAATCAGACTAATAATAACCGCACCTTGTCTACAGAATATATAGGTGAGTATGTATTACTTCAAAGCCTTTTACACCAATTATCTTTCCTCATTGTTACATGATCCTGCAATAGGTAGGAAGAAGAAGGATTTCCTGGGAGATACTGAGGATCATGTGAAATGATGTAGGTAAAAGTGTTTTGGAAATAAAACTCCATCTTACACTTACTGTGATCTTGTTGATCATAGTTTTCTTGTTTCCAGGTTAAAAGAGATGGAGTCTTAGAACAACAAAGCACTTGTCTTAAAGTCAGAAATAAACTAATGTTAAAAATTGGGGGAAAAAATAAATATTCACTGAGTGTTTATTATGTACCTAAAGCTTTGTTGTTCTACGATCTAATCTCCACACCCACCTTTAAAGTTGGGTATTTATTAGATGAAAGGATAAATCTGAGATTTAGATAGATTAATTATAGCTAGAAGAATGAAGATTGACACCACAGCCTCCCTGATCTAAGGCCCATGTTCTGTCAATGACCTCGTCCGGCTTCTCAGCTTAGGTCCTTTCTCTACACCACTCTGGATGCCTGTGCCCTCCCAATGACTCATTCACACAACAGGCACACACCCACACTCCACCAGTCCTAAGGGAGATCATTTAAAGCATGTTGTAAAGTTGGCCAGATTTGGGGAGGAAAGAGTATATTGTTGTCATGACCAGAAAGATGAAATCTATAAAGCCTAGATATTGTTTGAAATATAAGAACATCAGTAAATAATGGAAATGTCTCAAATATGTATTGCTTTGAGATGTTCCTAGTAACACAGAAGAAACATTTTAAGTACACATAAATTTAAATTAATACAGTAGAAAATGAGAAATTATAGCCGTATTTGTTTTATAAGAAAAATAATGAAAGATCAATCTGAAGGATAAAACTTTCCACATGAAAGTCTAATCAACTACCTCCTCCATTAAGGTGTGAAAGTTATGTCTCCAAATTTTAAAGGTATATTGAATTAGGTCAACCCTGATGGCTCTTCAACTTTCCAAAATGTCACTTCAAAATTTTTAACTGAATATTTTTTCCCCTAGGAATGCTGAAAGGAATTTTTATACTGAATGAAATAAAAATAGATGTTGCTGATACATCTAGACCAAAATTGAAAATCACAACAAGCAAAAATCTTTTTATTTTTTTAAGTACAACTGTATTTGAAATCTTTCCTGAAAGATGATATGCTCCCTTACAGCTGGTGATACATAACATTTAATCCTCAGATTAAATGGTGCTAACCAGAAGAGGTTGTTTTGTTTGGTTTTGTTTTATTTTTTTGTTTTTTCCAAATAATGAATTTGAAATTGACCATGAGGGCTTGTAGGATTTCTCTGCATAAGTACTGGCAAAGGACTCGAAATCCTGTGAGTAACAGATTGGTTCCCAGTCCATCAGCATTCTATCAAACATTATTCAACTTGCAGATGCAAACTAGCTATGCCGAGGGCAGGGAGAGAATTCCAGAAGGATAAAGGAGAGGCCTTTAATCATCTGAAAGTGTAATGTGACCAGAATTTAACCTCTGGCACACCTTCAAATGTCCATCACCTTTAACTCAGTCCTAGCCCAGGGCTTACCCTTGCCATATAAATATTCATTGTGTTGATTCCCTTGGCTGTCTTTAAAATAGCAGCTAAGCACTGTCATCGGCTCCCATTTGCTCTTGCTCTTAAGAAAGATTAAAAGTAAATTGGAAGGAGTTTAATCAGAGTAGAGACACTGTGAACTTCTACCCAAAATAAAGGCCAGATCAGAATTAGAATCGTCTGGAACTCTGACGATGGACTTTTTGACAGAGGATTGTGTCCTGTGTTCTAGAACACCTACACAACTTTTATTCTTTTAGCTTGCTTTGGGGCAAACAATACAAGTTGAAGGAAAAGACAACTGGCAAGGAAGGCATGGGATTTTTCTGCCTCCTCATGGTAGGAAAGTACTTAGTTGAAGTAGTGTTTACCTTATAACTCACTGTATTCTAAATAAAGACAATCTACAGGGAAAAATTTATTGAGACATAGAAAATTAGACTAAAATGCTTTTCTATGCTATTAAACTATCCCCATAAGTAGTCATTGGCAGTCAATGCCCCAATTTAAAATTTAATTTCAGTTGTGCTTCTTAGGAGTATCAGCGGGAGGGGAAGGAAAAAACAAACAAACATGCGACTCTTTTGTCATCCAGGGAAGAGGGTATTTCTCTAAGAATAGACTCTTTAGAGGAAGAGGATCTGGAGAGATGTGAGAAAGGCAGGGCTCAGCCAAAGATGGCCACTGAATCCACTTGCCCTCTTTCCCTCTCAGTGTTTTCGCCAGCATGCTGAAGGGACCGGGCCCCTTCTTCCAGATGTGCTTGGGCAGATGACGTCAATGCAGGGATCAGTTAAGAAAACTGCCAGGTGAAGGTGGAACCCAACAAGGTGTGCCTGGCTGAGGTGGGAAGAAAGGGGTTATTGGTATCCCTTTCTATTCAACTACAGCTGTGATGGCTCAACTAGATTGCCTAGAGTGGTCTTGGTTTTGCTTTGCTTTAGTATGAGTGCCGTTTTTTACTACTCAGACATTAAGGTGGGACTGCTCAGAAAGAAAGAAACTGTTGTCTTTGTTTCTCAAAGTGAGTTCCGTGGCTCAGTAGCATCAGCAGTACCCAGGCAGTTTGTGTGTGCACTGTTTGGGAAGCGCTGCTCCAGAGGATTTGTAGTGATTCCAAAGGGTTGAGAAGGTAGGTTCATTATCTCTGAAGTCAGCTCACACTGTCTGTGGACAGCAGCGTGACTCTGCCCAATGGGAGAGTACAAACAATGGGTGCTCACTCCATTTGGATACCAGCACTCATAAAAGCTCATTAGTTCACTACATTAATTGCACACATGCTTGTGTGCTCTATATGTCAACAAAAAGCAATCAAGAAAGGAAGGGGGGGAGAGGAAGCAAGAGATGCTAAGGGCAAGAGAGGGAGAAAGAGAAGGGGGACAAGGAAAAAGAGGAGAATCTCACATGTTTTGTTTATTTTGCTTTATTTGGCCACATACCCGACTAGAGTTCTCTTACTTCTAAAACCTGTAATGTGAGCTCCTCTGCCATTTCCAAGCCCACAATTTCCCTTCATCCCAAACTACAGAAGAATGAGCACTGAATACACTATGTGCTTGGCACATATAAAGGTATTGAACTTTATGTAAAACATTTGAGCAGTCACAGAAGCTGAATTGACATGATGTTATTTATTTTAAGGAGAAGAAATGGGGGAAGGTGTTTTGCATAGTATCTATGAATTAGAGATGTGGCTAAAAGGGTCCAGAAGACAAGAACAATCATCTCAAACACATATAGGGAAAATTCTGCTGGCTCAGAAGTCAGGAAGAAGAAATGCTTATAGAAAATGAGTCTCCTACCAGAAAACTTTCTCTGATACTCCTTGTCATGTGATAACATGTTCATGAAAGGGGAGAGGATTGCGTTACCTGGTCAGAGAAGATATGATAAAGGGCTGTGAGGGGCAGTAGAGGTAGTGAAGAATAATGAACTTATTAACTGAATAAATGAAAGTCTTTTTGGGGGTGGGGGGAGGAGTGACTAGTTAATTTCCACATCCTTGAAAAGTCAAACCAAAGAAAGCTAACTTCTCTTAAACTGACATAAACTTGGATAGAAAGTAAACACGGCTCTCTCTGGAGATATATAACACTTGGGATCGATGTTAGAGGGTTGCAGACTTGAAGAAATTCACATTGTGGGTTTTCTCTTGAAACAAATCTATTCCAGTAAATCTGGATAAAATGAACAGTAATCAAAATAATTAAAATTTGGAGAAGGGCATAATGTAGGGAATGACCTCTCTTGGCAATGTTGAGGGGTATTTCTAGACAGATGACACACAACCAAACCTCATATTTTGTATACTCCTTTTGCTCTGTTACCTTCTGTCTCGATCACCATGTAACAGGAAAGAAGAAAAAATCCAACTCTGAATCCTTTTACTAAATATGGCTCTGCTTTGAGGAAGTGTATAAAGTCATGAATGGACATCACACACAGGGTTAATAAGGTGTCCTTTTGTAAAGCTTGCAAAAGAGAGCAAACACCACTAATTCTCAAGAGTTCCTGATTCCCCCTTTTGGGAGATAAAAGTTTAGCAAGCTTTACACTCCATGATTCTAAAAGGATCATGCCTCTCTGTGAACATGTCTTCAAAAGCGTGTGATACCACTCTGATGGAAAACACGTTTTCTGTTCATTTTTAAACCCATTATTAAAAGGAGAAAGTTATGTTACTGAAAATATTTAAAAAGTAAGATGGCCCTTAATAGAGAAAAGAATAAAAGAAGAAGCCAAGATAGTAGCACTGTATAAAAATTAATAAGCCCAGCACAGTATTTCATCAGAGAAAGGCAGCACTTTTGAGCCAGAGTCTGTAAATCTTACCAAAGCAGTATTGTTTTGAGATTTCCCCAACCTCAGGAAATTGTATTCAGCACAGGAAGACAGAAGAAGCACTGGAGACACTGGATTCTTGGTCTGAGTTTCTGGTTTGAAGCAGCCAGAGCTGGCAACATGTACACTTTAAAAAATTATCTGGGTTGAACCGTTGTTTGTAAACAGCTATTAAGAATCTTGTTTGGGGGCTCCTGGGCTGCTCAGTAGGTTAAGCCTCTGCCTTCAGCTCAGGTCAAGATCTCAGTGTCCTGGGATCGAGCCCCACACCACACCAGGCTCTCTGCTCAGCAGGGAGCCTGCCTCCCCCTCTCTCTCTTCCTGCCTCTCTGCCTACTTGTGATCTCTCTCTCTCTGTCAAATAAATAAATAAAATCTTAAAAAAAAAAAAAAAGAATCTTGTTTCTTTGGGACTTGAGGGGTCCTGTTTATGGACCTTAGACATCACCAGTCTAAGGATGGTACATAAATGAACAAATTTTCTTCTTCTCTAAAATCCATTTCACCAGATACTTTCACTAGTCTTCTTAGTTTGAGTTCAAAAGTGAATGAATTTTAGAGACAAATTGAATTATGTCAATGTTTTTGTAATTAATGGCAGTAAGTAACTTTTGAGAACATGCAACTATCCCTCATTCCAGAAGAGTATTTAGTGTGACTTTTCCCTCAAAACTTCTTTAAGAAGCTACCTATTTGTGACTATTTTTTATTTTTGAAAAATTAGTGAGCCAGTTTAGACCAAACTTGCTTTAGTGACTCTTTTTCTTTTTAAGAAAGGAGGATAAATGTACAAGAGTGATTTTTAAATGAGGATTTTCTATGCTCTGATTTAAACTTTATTGTGACATGTGACCTAACACCATCCTCATATAACAAAATCCATCTCATTTTTAATTAAGATGTTAATTTTGTGAAAAATGATTTGCAAAAAAATACCCCCCAAAACAAAAAACAAAACAAAAACAAAATCATCCACCCAATACTTTGCTGTTCAGTAATAATTGATTAAATGGGTACTCGCTGAAAGATTTTTATTTATTTATCAGGCTCAGATACTTATTTTCTGCTGTTTGTTAGCCCTTATAAAACAGATGATCCTGGATAAATTAAAGAGGTGCTATGACTTGGATTTGGACCTTCAAGATATTTGAAAGATGTTCCAACTTCCCTTCAGCGAAGATAGAAAATGATGGCACTTTAAAAGCAGAGCCTGACAGAACACAGTTACATAAAATGCCTTTTCAATTTTTGCACTCTATTACCCTTTACTATTATGGGAAAATGGTGTTTTTGCTTGATTACTGAGAAAGCACACAAAAATCTCGCCTTCCAAATCCAAGTCAGTCCTTGACTCGTGATGAACAAAGACAGCCCATCTGCTCTGAATATCATTACTACTTTGGCCTTTTGGGCAGGGGATCTATCTTCTCTGCTTCAAAGAGAGGTTTAAGATTGGAAAATTGAAATAAGTAGACAGGAGGAGACATTTGAAGAAATAGCACTTTCCAGTGAGAACCACATTTGTTAGGTTATCATCACCAACGTTTTAATTTTTACTCTGGTCACAGAGTTAATCTTTGCGGGTTCTCATTTTACAAAACGATTCAGTAAAAAACTTAATTCCAGAGTTTCTGTAATAAACGCTTAGGAAGGAAAATTGGCGTGTGCGTGAATATGAGTCATCAGTCACCCCCACCCTGCTTCCTGGTGATTCTCCATTGGAAAACCAGAAACATGGATTGAGCTTACATATCTGTTTTACCGGAATAACACTATACCCCAGGCCATGTTAATTTCCTGAACTAAACAGCCCCTAATCTGCTGAAAGGCAGCTGGCTAACTGCTGGTGTCTGGCAAGTGCCCCATCTGTCCCCCTGCCCTGGGTCTCTCTCTATCCTGGCTTCACTTTCCCTTTCTCTCAAGCAGGCTTCTCTTTGTTTTCAAGGGTGTCGTCCACCTGAACTTTCCTTCCTGTGCCTGAAAACTTGGGTTCTTTTGCTCAACCCTTCGGACCTCGGGCTTTGTCTAAGTGACAAGACACAGTTGTGTTGACTGTAGTTACGGCGCTTGTGATGGTGGAGATCATGACGGTGATGGTGGAGAGATGGGGGTGCTGATGGTGTAAGGGAGCGCAGATTGAGCGGGCGCCGGGAGGAGGAGGATGGACCGCGAAGGCGTGGAAAGTGGGGTGCGGGAGGGATGGAGTGCGGAGGGATTGCAGATGGGAGCTGTCCACGCACCGAAGTGCTGAAACGCCGCAGCCATGGCATCGCAAGAGCTGGGGGGAAAGGCGGGGAGGCGCTGCAAATACAGAAGGAAGAAAAAAGGCAACAAATACCTTCACACAGCCGCTCAGCCTTGCTTTAGGAATGTGTTTCTGCAGGTGTCCTCGGCTGCTGAGCTGAGTGGGTGAGATCCCCTATTCTGGCAGGTTCGGGCTCAGATTTCTCTAGAAAGCTGTGAATGAGAGCCCCGGCTCCACGGGGCTGTGATTTTGGTAGGAGGCGTGTGCGCCGGAGACTCTGTCCTTCTATACCAAGCCTGGCTTTCCCCTGGGTCCTAAGTGCCTCCGCACCGCTGTTCTTCCTCGGTCCATCAAGACAATACCAAGAATTGTAATTTTGTAACCTCTGGGACAAAAAGTACAGGAACTATCACTTCCCACCCCCACCAACTACCACCAATCTTAAAAAGAGAACCTTTTAAAGAGATAATGCAACCTCTGAAACAGATCCGGGTGTGTGTATGTGTGTGTGTGTGTAAATTTAACCAGTGAGAAAAAAAGTATCACAGACCTATGGAGGAAAGCACGGATTATTTTATTAACAAATGGTAGTGAGAAAATGAACAATTTGGAAAAGGCTTAAATTAAGCCTCATTACCCCAAAATTGACTACACAGAGATTAAAGAGCTAAATTAAAAAGTAAATTATTTTAAAAAATAAACTAGAAAAACGAAAGAAATGTTTTACTGATAGAGAAGCTTTTTTGAGCACAAGAGGAATAGAAACAATTATACCCCTAAAAAAGATCAATAAGATCAGATGCATAAAAATACTTTCAAATGCAAAAATATCCTGAAAGGGTAAATACAAATGACCATTTGGAAAAATTGCAAGAAATATGTTTCATATGGAAAATACCTCATATTAAAAAAAAAAAAACCCTCTAATGGCTTAAGAGGAAATGAAATAAAAAGCAAATGACAAAGAATTCACTAAGGAAAGGTGAATGCATAATGAACATATTTTTAAAAACCAACTTCACCAATAAACAATGAACAGTACAATTTAAGATTAGCACCAAGGTGCAGTTTGAGCTGAAATTTTAAGTAATACTTAATGTCTCATACTGTTACAACAGTAACATTACTACAATAAGAGTAAGAAAATGTAACCTTTGTATAGGTCTATTTTGTAACATACATCAAGTATCATAAAATACACATGCATGTAGACAAATAATTCCCTGTATGCACCTTCTGCTGAGGATGTAATCAGATATACAGATAAAGATTTATGTACATTAATTTATAATCATAAAGTTTGTCAAAAATAATAAAAGCGTTAACACTGTTTGTGTATAGCCTGTAATACTTGCAGCAATTAAGAATATATTTTTGAGGGATGCCTGGGTGGCTCAGTTGGTTGGGTGGCTGCCTTCAACTCGGGTCGTGATCCCAGCATCCTGGGATCAAGTCCCACATCGGGCTCCTTGCTCAGCAGGAAGCCTGCTTCTCCCTCTGCCTCTGCCTGCCACTCTGCCTGTGCTCACTCTCTCTGACCAAAAAAAAAAAAAAAAAAAAATTGAAAACTGTTAATACCAAAGAAAAATGCTCAGAAAATGGTAAGGAAAAGCAAGATACCCAATACAGTACTCTCCTCCTGCCCTAAATCAAGTTGGTAAGTTCATGGGATAGCATGATGAAATTATAGGTAAATTTGCTTTTTATCAAGTTGAATAATTTCATTTTCTTCCTTGTGTTTAGATTATCTAAAGTTTTTAATAAAAGAAAAAACTTATGAGACATTTTAAAGCAATCTTTTTATCATATGTGTCATGGAAACTTTAAAGTTATCCAAATTGTTCCAACTGTGATGAAGCCTTATGTATTTATTTACATATCTGTTTTCTTTATCTCTCCCCAATAGAATGTTAACACCATGTGGTAGAAATTTTTCTATTTTGTTCATTACTGCTTCTCAAACATCTAGAAGTGTGCCTGGAATATCATTAAAGTCAGTAAATATTTGTTGACTAGAAGAATAATGATGACTGAATGAATGAATGATTTAAACATCCCACATCGAGATATATTTTAAAATATTTTTTAAAGTTATGAATTTCATATAGAAATGTATCCATAAAGGCATAACATTCCCAAATGATCCGAGTTTGCTGCTGAGTTTTGATCACAGGTAAATAAGCTCAATTAAAAGGGCATCTTCTAAGATACACCTAATCATGGACATGACTTGCAAAGTGGCATCAAATGTGAATGTTTTAAAAGAAGTTTGCTCTAGTCTCAACTCTAACACTCTTCATCCTTTCAAAAGCTTTGTGAGGTCTGAGATGTTCGTGTTAATTATTCTGTTTCTCTTCCTCCTTTTCTCCTCTCTATAGCCATTTAGCCATTTATAGAAATATAAATCAAGACCAAGACCTATGTGTTTCATAAGGCTATGATTTAAAACTCCTTTTTCAAAGCTTAAAATGAATGTGGATACCTTTGTTCAGCTGGTGTTCCCTTCCAGTTTTGCTTCTCTGTCAACTATGATTTTTGAATGACCTCAGCAATAACCTCACCAATTTTATTTGTATTTTCTAAGAAGTAAAGTAGGGAAAAAAATACCACACACACACACACACACATGCTTGTGTGTGTGTGTGTGTGTGTGTGTGTGTGTGTCTCCTTTTTGAGAAAAAAATTTTAAAACATTTATTTTAGAGAGAATGAGGGCAGGGGGATGGGGCAGAGGGAGAAGGAGAGACAGAGTCTTAAGCAGACTCTGCACCCAGTGTAGAACCTGAGGTGGGGCTCAATCTCACTATCTGGAGATCAGGACCAGAGCCACAACCAAGAGTCAGACACTTAACCGACTGAGCCACCCAGGTTTCCCTTTAGAAATCTTCATAAAGGAAAGTTATCCCCACTAATAAGAGGCTGGGACATAAATCCAGAATGCTCCTGCCTGATCATGTGGTAGGACCCATTCACATAGGCAGGGTAACTACAAAAGCTACTGGCTGCCAAAATATAATCTTACATTCCAAAGGTTTTAAAAGCATTTTAAAGGGACACCTAGGTGGCTTAGTCATTAAGCATCTGCCTTCGGCTCAGGTCATCATGCCGGGGTTCTGGGATGGAGCCCGACATTGGGCTCCCAGCTTGGCAGGAAGCCTGCTTCTCCCTCTCCTCCTCCCCCTTGCTCGTGTTCCCTCTCTCTCTCACTTTCTGTCTGTCAAATAAATAAATAAAATCTTTTAAAAAATAATAATAAAAGCAGTTTTAAATTTTACTTGTAGTGATCGAATGAAAAAATATTTATCACTTTTATTGATAATTAGAACAGATCTGCTTGATATATCAAAAGGTCTTCCTCCTCCCAACGTGCCAGTGAAAGTGTATCATTCCCCTTTACATTCCTGAGGATTATCCCTGCGTTGTTTGTGGCAATACTTACCTTTCCAGACCATTTAAAACTCCTCTGTAAGAACAACTGTCCTTTATTGCGTACATGTGTCTTTACTAAGTTGAATCTGTCTTTTTATTTCCTGGGACCAGATTATCTTTGCTCAAAGCTCTTGCCTGATAACTATAAATCAGAGGCTTCTGAAATGGGTTTCTTTCCTTTACTCACTCTGATGGACATTGTGCTGGAATTTTACACACTCTACTCCAACTCTGTTTCAGCTCCTCACACAACTGCTGCTAATATATTTGTGCACAGGATTTCTCCAAGTACCCCTTGGTGTTTAAGCAGCCAATGCCAAGGGTAAATGTGTGGCCTATTCACAAGCATCTTTCATGCTGCCTGACTTTGTGCCTGCTGTTCCCAAATCAGTTACTCATTTGTCTACTGCCTTGAAAAACCCCGTTGGTGTTAGATTTGCTGTGGTCCAGGTCAGAATGAAGGAAGGAAGCCAATTGGTGGTGGGCTAGTGACAGAAGTCTCTGTCGATGTCTGTCTAGGAGGTGGGCTGAAGTTGAGAGTCCATGCAGAATGGGATAAATAATACCCAGAAATCTTGATATTTATAACAAAGCTGTTAGGATGATGTCAGAATGGCAAAACGACACATTTCTAAACCACTGCCTTGCCTTGCTGTTTAAGGGCTGAAAGATGTATGAGGAGTAAGATCAAATCCAAAACAAAGAATATTTTAGTTATTCTTTTTGTTCTCCTCAGAGTTTTGTGATGTACATCTCCATGTATGATCATAGAAGATTGTCATTGATGTTTCTATTATTTAATGTGCAGTCCAATTTTGAAGTTTTAAGGTTTGCATTAGTCAGGATAGGTTAGGTCATGCTGAAAGTAGAAGCAACTATGCAGCCCCAAGTGGCTTCTCCCAAAAATGGTTTTCTTGTTTATACTCATTGGGGTGTTGCAGGGAAAGTGGGGCTCTCTTCCACCTAGTTACCCAGGGGCCTGGTGAGGAATTGCCACGGCAAGGAATTATCGCTCATGGAGAGCTGGGGGATGCTCTTAAGCTTCAGCCTGGAAGTAACACATCATTTCTGCTCATGGCCCTTTGGCCAGAACAAGACACAGGGCCCTTCCAAATGCAAGGGGGCTGGGAAATGTGGGCAAGCACAAGAATATTTGGTGAGTAGTCAACGTTTCTGCAACAGCCTACCCTTGTGGTTACTAAGACTCTCTTAACATCTTCCTTCCTTCCTTTTTTTTTTTTTTTAAGATTTTTATTTATTTATTTGACAGACAGATCACAAGTAGGCAGAGAGGCAGGCAGAGAGAGAGAGGAGGAAGCAGGCTCCCACTGAGCAGAGAGCCCGATGCGGGGCTCGATCCCAGGACTCTGGGATCATGACCTGAGCTGAAGGCAGAGGCTTTAACCTACTGAGCCACCCAGGTGCCCGTTAACTTCTTTCTTAACACTCAACCCATCTCCAAAGTGTCCTTTAGTCACTTCATCTGGTTCCAAGGTCCAGATCTCTAGGTTTCATGCAATTGTGATCCTCTTGTTCTGGAGATGTATAAGAAAAAGTACAAATTATTTGCAATGCCCCCTCACCAACACACTTAATAGACAATACAAAAGAGAGACTAGATAACCACAGGAAATGTTCCTATTCAGAAAGAGAAGGGTGGGAAGATACCTAGCAGTCACTGAGCCCAGTAATTCTGAAATCACACTGAACAGATATGGCAAGGACCTTCTACACTGGCTTGAAAGAGTTGTTTTTTGGTTTTTGGTTTTTGGTTTGTTGGTTTTTGTTGTTGCTGTTAGGACCTTACTCTGGTCTCTGGGAAAGCTGCTTATTCCTTTGTTCTCCATGACCTCTGGCACCAAAGCTTGAGAGGTTTCTGTCTGGGTTTTCTTTCTTTTTTTTTTCCATTATACTCCTTGGTCACATCCAAAATGGGATTTACAGAATATGCCCTAGGTTAAAATTGAATTTCTAATTTAGGCTCTAATTTTTGTTTTATTTGGGTTTCAGCAAACATCCAGCTCTTTGAGTAACAACCTGTGCTCAAAAAACCACACAACCACATAATTAAACATTTATAAATTTCAGCATTTATTTCCTCAAAAGACTAAACTGGTAAGCAAATGTTAACAGGTGGGAAAGTGATGTATAAACTAAATCTCTGAATTAGTCCATCTTTCTCTGTCTTGACCTCTATCAGATATTTTCTGCTCATTGGTGTTTCAGTATTTCTTGGAGCAATTTGGCAAGCCAGTCTTGGGTTGCCCCAAAGGAAGCTGGTCCTACAGCAGATCATATGTTTCTTCCAGCTGGGACCAGTATGGCATTAATGGATCTTACCTTTTAATTGGGTGAAGGTGACCGCATTCAGTTACATCATTAAGCTGGAATGTTGCTAGGTTGCCACATTCTAACCTATCCTGAGCAATGTGGCCCGATGCTTACCAAGATAGTATTTCCTTTGGAGTGACATTTATAACATTTAAGGTCAAATTAAGTTCAATCTAGCCAATTTCCCATGTAAAGCAGTAGCAAGCAAGTAGTTGCAAATGGGATGAGGCATCCTTCACAAGATTTTGAAACATACTTACCTCAAGTTCTTTAGAGGATGCTGTTTTTCAACCAACTCCCTTCCTGCAGGAGACAGGGCCAAAGGGTTATTTCAATTCTCAGAGGCCCACAGGCTTTTTTTCTTACTGCAAGTTCATAGTTTCCTTGGAAGTATAATTCGCTGAAGACTTCAGAGGGGCATTCCTTGTCTTTTTTCATCAGTCCTATATTCCGGTATACACACCATGGTTCTTTGGAGATATATATCTCAGATCTGCTATATTTATTTGCCTTTTCAGCCCCAAATCTCTCTTAATGTATTTGAGCCTCTCTGGAGTAGTAGGTGATAAAGCCAAATCCTGTATCTGATCTTTTCCTTGAGAAATTCTAAATCATTGAGAGGTTTTAAGTAAAGCATGAAGGTCACATCCTAAATCAGATTCTTGCTAAAAATATTTGGTTTTAATGGACTTTTCTCAAATGCTTTCTTAATTTTATCTTTTTCTTGGGGAGCAAAAATTAATTGGCAAAAAAATTATTTTTCCAGCATGGCAAGTTCTTGGATATCTGGATGTTTCTACTTTTGTAAATTTCTACTTATAAAATCAGCCACATCTATTTTACTCTGTTGCACAGTGCAGCAAATAATAACCAAGGCATGACTAATACTTTGTTTTTCACATACTTTCTCCTAGGACTGCAAATTCTTTAAGCATATACTCTTAACCCTAAGTTACTGCAGGTGACAGTTGTACCAAATGGTTTCCCATAGACTGTTATCTTTCCTATCCTCAATATCAGCCTCCTAACCATGTGTCAGCAACCCTTAAGTCAACACTACCCAATTTATTCTTTAATACAATGCTCTGCTTCCAGAACGTGATGGTGATAATAAATAAACTCAAAGGTCTCAGAAGCTTAATACAACAAAGTTTTATTTCTTATGCTAGAGGTTTAGTGCTGGTTGGCAGAGAGATGGGGGTTATGGGAGATGGTTGGGTTCTGCTCCACAAAATTAGGCTCTGGAAAGTTCCATCATTTGGAAATCCATCATAATAGGGGTAATAGATACATGAGAACTTACACTTACTCTTATTGCTGGCACCTGGGTGTGACATATATCACTTCTACTCATAGACCATTGACCAGAATAAATCTTTTGGTCTTAACCTACTGCACAAAGCTGGGAACAGTGAAGGGAGTGTTTGACAGGCAGTAGAATTTAATAGGGAAATCCAAACTTCATCTCATTTCCAAGCTTGAGAGACTAAACATAAACAACTAACAATGCATTATTAGATACTGATACTCATCCAAGAGAATTACTCTGCAGGATCAAACAGCAGCCAGTGCACAAGGCTGGGAACCCTTGACAGGGAGGAGTAAAGTAATTAGACCTATAATAGATGTCTACTGTATTTCAAACAAGAAAGCATAACTGCTGCTATCAGAATTATTATTTCTATGACTTGAAAACAAAAGACTCATTAATCATCATCCATATGATTGAAAAAAGAGCATGAGACTTGGAAATAGAAATTTGGTTTAAGTCTCTGCCTCTTACTAGTTGTGGGATCTCAGGTGAATTACTATAGTAAACACATGTGTTCTGTCTGGCCAATATTCCTCTGTAGGACCTTCTTTTCCTGTTATCAAATAGTTCTATCGAGACCATTTTGTGGGAGAGCACTTGACCCTGGTCAGTCACTGCTGCAGAGTGTTACTGTGGATTAAGTAGGAGGGAGTAAAGCCAGTGAGAGTTTGGAGACCAGTGGAGATTGAGTCTTAACAGGTGCCCTTTCTTGTCTAAAGGTCTTTTTTCCTTGGTTCCTTCCTCCAATTATCTGAGCCACATGAACCAGACCATCAAGTTAATTTGAATTAGGTTTTCATCATTACTATTTTTTTTTAAAGATTTTATTCATTTATTTGACAGAGAGAGATTACGTGTAGGCAGAGAGGCAGGCAGAGAGAGAGAGGAGGAAGCAGGCTCCCTGCTGAGCAGAGACCCCGATGTGAGACTCGATCCCAGAACTCTGGGATCATGACCTGAGCTGAAGGCAGCGGCTTAACCCACTGAGCCACCCAGGTGCCCCTCATCATTACTATTAAATAGTTTTATTTAGTTCTGCTGACTTCTCTAAAATAGTTTGAGGACACCTTACTCTCCAGACCGTAATTTTGCTGTAGGACCTGGTCCTATAAGGAAAGCATACCTCCCAGAAAACAGGACATCTTGGTGAACAACCAACCTTGGGAGAAGGAAATGAGAAGTAGTGACTTTAATTGGCATTATCCATACTAGGATGTGGATATGAGACTTCTTACCATTGAGCCAGATTACTTTGGAAAATCCTAGTCTTTCCACATGAATCTCCCTTAGTTAGGGCAAAAAGAAACAGTTAAGTACTGAAAACCAAGCACTTTAATTCACAACAAAACTCTCCAAAATGAAAGTATATTTTTGGGAGGAGCCATTCATTATGTCATGATAACTATCCTCGTGTCTTTCAGATTGCAAAAAGCAGACCTACATGTCATTTAATTTATCCAATGGGAGCTTATTAGAAGTATACACAGTTTGTAATAATAATAGTAATAGCTAAAATTTATGAAGCTTTTACTTCATGTTCATGATATAGCAAGAAATTCATCAGCAAAGTGTCAATGAATCCTTATAGAAATCCCATGAGCAAAATGGCATTTATTGCCCCCATTTTTCCGGGGAAACTGAGTCATCAAGAGGTTAAGCACATGCCTGAATTATTTGGGTGCCTGGGAACATAACCCAGGTCTGTTCCCAAGATCAATGCTCTCAATCATTATTTTACTGCACTATATGAATTCCAGAAGAATTGGATAATCAGGCCTCTGGGGTAACTGAAAGATGTCATATTTCAGTATTCCTCCTCAGTCCTGGTCCTATAATCTGGTTCTCTCTTGGGTTCTCCCTTTACTTCCTCTACTTTGACAGCTTCTTCTTTCTTCTACTTTCTAGTTCATGACTTCTGCTACTCAGACCTTATGCCTACTGACACCTCTGTCTGTGTCTTTCCCCACTTGACCTACTGAGATTCTCTCTGTGTGTTGCATTCAAAATTTTTTAGAACCATAATATGATTGGTTCACTTAGTCATTGTCAAGTGAGGAGTGTCTTCTCAAGGTAAAAATGGCTGTCCCATTGCTGGTTGCCTTTTGTTCAGGGTAAGTGCTGTTCTCATTGTTTATGACCAGGGTGATGATGGGATGACAAAGTTTTAACAGAACAAAGGAAGTATGGCAGAAACACAGAAAGGGATGGACTGGTAAACAGAAAGACGTTCTCGGTTTTAGTCTGCTAGTCTGCTAAGGCAAATAACACAGTAGCACAGAATGGGTGGCTTAAACAACAAATTTCTTTTCCCAGAGTTCTAGAGGCTAGAAGCCCAAGATCAAGATGCTGACAGGGTTGGTTCCTGGTGAAACCTTTCTCCTTAGCTCACAGACAGTGCCTCATCACTTATCTTTCTCTCTGTCCATGCACACTTCTGGTGTCTCTGCCTCCTCTTCTTCTTCTTCTTCTTTTTTTTTTTTTTTTTTTAGATTTATTTATTTATTTATTTGACAGAGAGAGAGATCACAAGTAGGCAGAGAGGCAGGCAGAAAGAGAGAGGAGGAAGCAGTCTCCCTGCTGAGCAGAGAACCTGATGTGGTGCTTGATCCCAGGATCCTGGGATCATGACCTGAGTCAAAAGCAAAGGATTTAACCCACTGAGCCACCCATGCACCCCGTCTCTGCCTCTTCTTATAAGGATACCAGTCCTATTGGATTAGGGCACCATCTCAGTTAACCCTAATTATCTCCTTATAGGTTATATCTCCAAATACAGCCACAAATTCATTCATGTCAACAAATGAATTTTGGGCAGGGACACAATTCAATTGGTAATACCCTAACTCCTTTCCTTGCCTTCTGGGTCATGAATAACCCTGTAATCTTCCTCCTCGTTTTCACATGCTTCAAAAATTAATGTAGAATTTCAATGTACCTCATTTCAAGACTGAAGGAATTTACATTTCTTTGGTGTTTCTGGAAGTTTTTGCAGTGAAGCTGTTGATTCTGCTCAGGAGACGGAAACTGCAGAATCAATGTAGAAATCCAAATCTCTGGGTATAGTTTTGGGAGTCTTTATCATCTCTAAGACTGCAAAGCACAAGCATTTCTCAAGTGAGGTTTCATGCCATTTAAAGGAAAGGACTATAAAATCTGCTTTTACTTATTAATAAGTAAATAACTGCTTATAAGGGCTAATGCCTTTTAAGGTATATGATAAAATATACTCCAGAACTTTATTTTTTAAGTTGCTTTATTTGCATATGGGGGTTTCATTGCCATTAATAAAGCAGAGTCCCAGGAAGTTCATATCTAGTTTTTTTTAAATAATTTTATTTTAAGATATGTGATATTAACTGGGACACCTGGGTGGTTCAATCAGTTGGGTGTCCCACTCTTGACTTTGGCTCCGGTCATGATCTCAGGGTCTTGAGATGGAGCCTGGAGATGGGCTCTGTGCTCAGCAGGGAGTCTGCTTGAATTCTCTCCCTCTCCTTCTATTCCTCCCCCAACCCTTGCATGCACATGTATGCTCTCTCAGGCACATGTATGCCTCTGAGTAAATCTTTAAAAATAAAATAGGTAATATTTATTAATGCAGATATTTAATAATCCTAATATGTTCATTTATTTTTCCTTTCTATTTCAGTATAAAACAATATTTTAATATAAGTCTCATGATAAAATAGCTCTTCAGTACCAAATGTCAACAGTATGATTTTAAGAACTGGACCTCTCAGAAATTGGACATCATTTTGAATTCCAAAGAAAAAATTCTAATACAAGGGATAAACTTCAACAAATGTATATTTAATTAAGTTCTTTATTTAACATATTTGAGCATCCATTTGATTTAAAAATTAATCCCTTGCCCCATGCTTTGAATAATATGATTGATAATGTGTTCACAAAATATTTCAGTAGGCTGAGGGTTTTTTTTTTTTGTTTTTTTGTTTTGGTTTGGTTTTTTTTGACAGATAGAGATCACAAATAGGCAGAGAGGTAGGCAGAGAGAGAGAGAGGAGGAAGCAGTCTCCCTGCCGATCAGAGAGCCTGATGCCGGGCTTGATCCCAGGACCCTGGGATCATGACCTGAGCCGAAGGCAGAGATTTTTTTTGGAAAAATCCTTTATTTATTTGACAGACAGATCACAAGTAGGCAGAGAGGCAGTCAGAGAGAGGAGGAAGCAGGCTCCCTGCCGAGCAGAGAGCCCGATGTGGGGCTCGATCCCAGGACCCTGGGACCGTAATCTGAGCTGAAGGCAGAGGCTTAACCCACTGAGCCACCCAGGTGCCCCCTGAGTTTTTATCTTATTTAAAATAAGATGTTTAAAATTTACTTTTGTCTTCTAGTCACATAATTTTATGCTTTTATAACAAATGCTATCATGTTAAATGAAGTCTCATTTCTTCTAATGAAAATTAGTCAATTTCAAAGTTATTAGTATTACTTCTGAGATTCACATTAATCTTACCAAAAATGTTATTGAGGCCCTAAAACTAGGTACAATATCTACTAGGTCTTGTATTCAATTGTTTGACATATATATTTCATAATATTTCATAATAAGTAATCAAGCAAGCTTCCACCTTTTTTGTATATCTTATTGGACTGATAATTTAAATTTATACTCTTGTGATACAGCTAAAGTTTTCATCCTTCCAGTCCCCTAAAACTCTCACTGAGTATTATTATAGGGGATCAGAGGAAAATCAGGATTTGGGAAGTTAGTGCTGTAAGTAGGCTCTAAATGGAGTCCGGCCACTGTGAGTTCTTCTTTCTGCAAAACTGGGATACATGCAGAGTTAGTTCTGCAGATCTCTTCAGCCACTACAAGAGTTTTGTTTCTGAATTTACAGCTTACAAGGTCATTCCTCTGGGAAACGTCTTTTTTGAAAAGAGAGAACTGGTTCTTGGGAATAAGAGGGAAGTAAAGTAAAAGGCAGAAAGGGCTGGTTTGGGGGATATGAGGAAAACGGGGCCCATCTGGAGAAGTGCTGCCCTGCCCATCCCAGCGGGAGCTGGGATGCACAGAAGAGCTGCCTCTGAGTAATCGCCTTGGCGTGAAGACACTGCAGGCCGAGCAGGGTTGTCAGGAGGCAGAAGATAGAATTAATAATTGTATTTTTCAAGCCCCAAGTGTTTTTAGTCCCTAATGTAACCTGTATGACTTGCATCACACATTCCAAATGCAACGGGATCACCACTGCCCTCTTTTGTACACCAGATCCTTAAATACCCCTCCCTAAGCCTCAGCAGGAAGTCCCCATCTCCTCTGCATTGTCCATGTGCCCCAGAGGCTGACTCTCTCCAAAGGGGAGTGCTCAACCCCGCACTCAAGGGACCCAGAGAGCAATTCTATCAGTCACTCCTGCCTGTGTTTCTTAAAGCTACTAGCTGTCTCCAGCAACCTATTGCTACATGGGGGGGCCACCTGAGGTTCTCCACCTCAGGCTGTCAAGGTTCTGGTGCTCAACACCAGCCTGACCCAGAGGCCCAGGAGCAGGGGGTTAGGAAGACAACTATCCTTGGGATCCAAGGAAAAGCCACCCTTAGTGATCTTAAGATGATTTCCATTTTGAGGGAGACCCACTTGGTCAACCCACGGGGCCTGGTTCTAGACAATTGGGGAGGGGAGTATTAGAGGAGAGAAGTTGTCTTCAATGATCTCAAGCCTCCTATTTCACTGAAGAAAAGAAAAAGATAAATATATATATCTTTTTAATTTTATTTTATGTATATTCTATTATAAATATAATATATGTTATACTCTATATTATATATATTCTATTTATATTATATATAAACATTCTATTATATTAATTTACATTAATATAAATTATTATATATTATTATATTTAATATAAATATTGAATATATTATATAAATTATAAAATACAATAATTTCTATTATTTTATTTGTATTATATTTATATTTGTTTTATTTATATTCTATTTTATTTATCTTTTTTAAAAAGATAAATATATATATGTATATATTTAATCTCTGATGATATTCAGTGACACATATAGCCAAATTAATCTGTGTATCTTGTATTACTAACACGGCTAGAGAACTTGGGAAGTTGTGTCCCACATCTCCATGTTACAAAATCAGAGACATTTTTAACATCTGCTTTGAAGACAAGCTATAAGGGGAAAAGGAAATATTCCTTTTTGTGCTCATAAAAAGGAAACATTCACAAAGACATTTTTGAAACTGTAGAGGTTAAACATTTCCTTGCCATCCAAGATTGGTAAGTAGAAATTAGTGTTACAGTACATGTGATTGCTATTTAAAGAAGTGTACAATGACAGAGTGTTTCCTCTGCTTACTGTGCTACCTTTATTGCTGTGTTTAGTGGATATAAAGTTTCATGAGAGAAGAGCCCATCTGTTTTTGTTCACTGCTATATCTATCAATAAATACTTCTTGAGTGAATGAGTTTATTGAGACCTTAATAATTCACTCTATCCTGTTTTCCCCATAAGACCTTGATTTCCCCTACATGGAGTCATTGTAAAGAACAAATAAGGGAATATATGTAAAGCATTTAGCAGGCTCTAAAATGTACGGGAGCTAGAGGCAGTAGTAGATAGAGTAAAAGGAAAAGCCTCCCCATCAGCACCCACAGACCACTCCTTTCTACACTTCCCCTTGGCTCTGTCCTTTATCCTGTGGGGCCTCATGGACATGTGGACATCCCACACAGCAGAGCTCATCCAACCTTGCCCCCAACCAAGACAATAGGCAAGCTCAGGAAGCAGGACCTTTGGAAGAGGTCTATGAAGGCAGGTTTGGGGGACATGTGGGCAGGCATCTTGGGTACTTGGAAATGGGAGGATACTGCAGATTCTGGCTGGACATCTACCTGGGCACCACGAGACCCTCATTGCATGGTGATAAAGTATGCATGTGGCCAGGGCAAAAGCTCCCATTGCCCAGCTCTAAGGGCAGTGCTGGTACCCAGATTCTTGGTACATTCTAAGTGCTCTATGAGTGGTGGGAGGAAAAGAGAGAGACACTTCTCAGCCAGCAAGACCTGATTCCAACTTGATTGAACAGATCAATAGATGTGAAGTAAAAAGATAGAGATAGTTGTTGGCTAATTGAACACAATAATAATAATTTTAAAAATGTGGTTAGGAAGAGTTGAGTCTGTTATGGTGGGATAGCAAAACAAGAATCTGAAAGATGAATCAGTTTGACCACAGCTCACCCAAGTGTCAGTGAGGTGGCAGTGGTAAGGAAGAAGACACCAGAGGAAGGATAGAACTTGACATGGGATAGGGAGAATACCAGAGATCAAAGATAGCCACTCAGCCAGCCCTCTGATCCACCTGGAATATTAGACTGAAGCCAGCTTCCCCCCACAACCCCCTTACATAAATTATCCTCCCTGATTTTTCCAATTCAACCTTTGTGTGTCTTGTCTGCTTTTAATATTAACTAAAATTTGGTTGTTGTTGTTGTTGTTTTCCAAAAAGGAGAACCTTTCACCGGCACTATTATCCTATGTGGATTTATTCATTCTTTTTTTTTTTTTTTTAAATTATATTGACTGTAATGTTAGGTACCAGGAATACGAAACTGATTAAGAGGGGCACCTGGGTTTCTCAGTTGGTGAAGCACCTGCCTTTGACTCAGGTCATGATCTCTGGTTCCTGGAATGAAGCCCTGCATTGGGTTCCCTGCTTAGTGGGAAGTTTGCTTGTCCCTCTCCCTCTGTGCCTCCCCCTGCTTGTGCTCAGTCTCTCTCTCAAATAAATAAATAAAACCTTTAAAAAATATTTTAAAAACTGATTGTGATAAAATCCCTGTCCTCGAGGAGCATAGAGTTACATAAGGGAGTTGGATATGTGAACAAATCATTATAGGGCACTCTGATCTCGTGCAATCTAAGTACAGGGATGAAAAAGTGCTGTGGAGCATGGAAGAGGTTAAAAACTGACCGTTTAGTTTAATGAAGCTCTAAAAACAAACAAGAGAACATTGCCAAAGACAACTTTCCTGGTGCATAAATGCAAGGGTTTCTTGAGCGATCTTCCTAACTCATGTAGATTTCCTGCTGGGACTGTTTGGGATCAGCCTGTAGACGAAAAAGAAGAGTAAACAAAGACAAGGGAAAGGTATTTCAAATCCACTGTGACTAAGAAATAGGAATGAAAGAAACTGAATATAGATTGTAAGCAGAGATAAGTGCGTGTGGATGGCACCTTTTGGAGCAAGAATGATAGAAGAGTATAATTTTATTACTAGTCTGGACTTTGTCCTTCATTTGGAGGGCACCTTCCCTGATTATTAATGGCTTATTCCAGATATCTTAGAAAACCACAAGAATTAACTTCTCTTTTGGTGAATGTTGAATTCAGAGTCAAAAAGTGCAAGGAATGCAGTATTCTTCCAGTTAAACATGTCTTTGTTCCCTTTTAGGCTTCCATGATGCAGTTGTGGTCCTTGATGATCACATTAAAGCCACCTTAAAATCAAGAAATACTATTGCCTCTTACTGCAACCCAAATATCTTTTTGAAATAAAGTCACACTGACCTACAGAAATCTTGCATGGATAATATGATGGCTACGAGGTTTTTATTTATCCATTTTAATCCAATTGTTTGTCCTTTCGAGAAATCAATGGCATTTTAATGGCAAGGACCACCTAGAGGTTTATTTAGAAATTATTATTTTACTTACAGAAAGAAATGCCATAATTTAATCACTTTTTACCAGCTGCTCCCTTCATTGTGCAAAATAAACAACAAATCACACCTGGGAGGGTGAGGGTGGGGGTTGACCATAAGATTCAAAACCTCAAAACCTTTCTCCCTCAACTTGGTCAAATTACTGAACCTCTTAAAAGTCCTTTTTATAACTCTTTCTTCTAAAATACTTTGGTGAACTCACCAAAGTATGAAATGTTATATTAATGAACTTGACCCTTAGTGGGTCTGGCTTTAAGCTCTCAGACAAACAGAACCACACATGAAGTAGAAAGAATGCTGTTTGGAGACCCTAGATATTTGTGAGGTCAACTGCTTGTGAGACGTGTTGCCCGGCAGTTACCTGGAATACATCACTTGGCTCACAGTTTCCTCATTTCCCTGTCTGTAAAGACTGGGTCAGGGATTGAAATGCACTGAGAGGCCAGGCAGGGACTGTCAACATGTGACCGGGCTCACAGGGCAGACCGTGTTAATGGTGGGCAACATGGTGGGTAGAAGATCAGTTTCCATCTCCCAGAGGTATTCAAAGCCAAAGTTAAAGAAAGCACAAGTCTGTAAGCCAGATTGATCTTGAAGTTTCCCTGTGTGCAGTCTCTGGGTTAGATAATATTTCCCTTCCTCCCCAGTTCTTATAATTCTGTAGTCTTTGTTTCTTTGGCTTGAAGTCAAAGTCTCTCAGCATCTGAGCTATCCCCTGATTGCAAATCGGGAGGCTTTGAAAACTTCATTAATTCTTTGCACCCCCAGAGACCCTTCCATAAATTACTTATTTGGTTGCACTCTTTATGTATTACTCAATGATTGCAGCCTTTAAAATCGTCTGACAACCTTATTTGTACTGGGAGAAATGAGTAGAGCTTGTAATATGAATTATGAAGACATCAAAGACTACAAGCGTTAATCAATTTAAGAGAGTAGCACCAAATTTTAAGCAACTTCATCTGGAGAAAAAGGATGTGCTTTAAGTCGGTTTTAAGCTACCCAAACTTAAAAATAGCCAGTGATTATGCCCTCCTTGTCCACAATGTATCTTCAAAATGGAGATAAATTCTTGGGTCCTGAAAATCAATTGCCCTGTGATGAAAGAAGAAAGGAAGTAGCAGTTTCCCTGCTTTGATGAGAATATCTCAAATTTGCCACATGCTAGAAGACACCCAGATAGAAACAGTAATGATCTCACTGATCAGAATTTGGTTAAGATACAGGAAGAGCAGAAAGTAACAAGAGAAAAATTTGAAGGAATTAAGTCTCTTCTTGGTTAAATGATTCATTGAGGTAAAAAAAAAAAAAAAAAAAAAGACGGCATTATCAATAACTGTCCAAAATATTTAAACTCAGGGAAATGGAGTTAATTTCAGCTGGAATAAGTGAGTACATCTAGCAGTAATGCAGGTAAAATAAATTCAAAGAATGTTTAATCTAACCTAAGCAAATGGCAGCAAAACAGACTCTCTAAGGAATAGATCTTTTACCACTTTAATCCTCCATTGGCTCTTAGCACAATACTGGGCACAATGAAAATACCCCACAAATTACTGATTGCCTGACATCACGTGAAATGTTTATAATAAACTGCATGTTGTGTTTCAGAATTTTTATCTGGAATTATTAGCCCTTTCTAATTCTCACAAGTTCAAAATGATTCTCCCTTCACCAGACAGCTGGCATTGGAACGTTGACATTGTGCTGAGTAACCACCAGGTCCATGAAAGCTAGTCTCCTTCTCTGATCAATCCATCGATAAAGAGTTAATTAATGGCCTTTTCCATGCCCAACCCTGAGAAAGATTTCTTAATAGCAGTGAGCAGAATTTTCGTAGATAAATTAACTCAAAATGGCAATATAGTTACAATAAAATGAAGCATATTTTATGGGTCTTGAAACATAATTATACTAACTTGGAAAGCTCATATTTGTTATACATATAAAAAGGCAATAAACCCAAATTAGCTATGTACCTCAGTCATGATTATCATTTAATATATTTGCAATTAAGAAGAATGCTTAGATTAGTCGCAAGAAAAGGAAAAACAACTGGTATGGAAAGTGGTTTGTTTGCTTTTTTAAAAATTCACAGCTGTTGAAACAGTATATGGAAAATGTAGGAGTTGCTCTATCTTTCAAGGCTGAAGATAATTTTTTCTGTAAAATAATAAGAGTTACCTACTCAGAGGACGAGACAGTATGCAGGGGTGGTCTAAAACAAAGAAAATGTCTTTAAAAAAAATAGAAGGCTGTGGGTAAGTTTGTGTTGGGGAACATATTTATGGCTTATTTTATTTTATTCTACTTTGTTTCTGTTGGTTTTAATTTTTAAACACAGCCAGGAATACAACACAAACTTAGATATAAGGTTTATAGGATGCTAAACATCTGCTTGGAAAATGGGAGATTTTATTTTTAATAATACCCTTGATTACATGGGTATTTAGCCTCCTGCAGAGACGAAGACACACAGACACACCTCCGTAATACTCTTATCTTTATTCAGCATACCACCCCAGGTAGTACGCAGTGAAGGATGGGGCGGGGGGCAAGGGAACTCAAATCTCAAGAGGACCAGAGTATGCATTTTTATTCCTGCAAGTGAAAAAGCATGCAATGAGTTGATGGGTGAAGAGCAATCCCATCCTCCCCATCAGCTACCCATTTCTGACCTGAATGCCCTGTCTCTCCTAAGAAGGTTCTTTAATTTTTTTTTAATTTAAAAAAAAGTTCTTTAAGATTTTATTTATTGATTTGACAGAGAAAGATCACAAGTAGGCAGAGAGACAGGCAGAGAGAGAGGAGGAAGCAGGCTCCCTGCTGAGCAGAGAGCCTGATGCGGGGCTCGATCCCAGGACCCTGAGATCATGACCTGAGCCAAAGGCAGAGGCTTTAACCCACTGACCCACCCAGGCGCCCCAAGAAGGTTCTTTCTAAATTTGGGCCCAGAAGTCAGCCCCAAGAGGAAACTGCCTTTACGTGCTCCACCATGGGGGTTTTCAGCAGTGGGCATTGGGATTCACCAGGCACAGAGTTCCCATACTAAAGCTACACTATTTTGAATCTGAATCTGAAATAGCAATGTGTTTTTATTCCATAACAAACATCTATTAGGTACTTATCATGTGCCAGGTACATTATGGACACTGGAAAGACTGTCAAAACAAATAAACAAATTCAGATTTATCAAAGAGACTTTAAGAATTATTGCAGCGGGGCGGGGTGGGGCCGGTTATTGCCACAGGAAGAATGCTGTGCCCCTAAGACCTGTAAATATCCCAAGAGTTAGGCAAAAAGAGTTTTCTTTTTATAGGAAAGAGCCAAGAAGCTAAAGAAGTAGGGGAGTAGGGTGGGGGAGTAGCCTGATCGGGGGTAGATCAGAGAACATTTCACCCTGTGGGCAACCGCTTCTTCTGTGTCTGCTGGATCATGCTGAGGGTAGGCCAAAGTTTGGTGAGCCATGGGATAGAGAGAATATTAACCATAGTTTGGTTAACAAACAGTTTATTCCATCTGATCAGAGGAGATAAACAGTGCAGCTAATCACTTGTGAGGAAAGGAATGGGAATCTGGAGGGTCTGTGTTTGGCCTTGTTATAGAGAAATAAAGGGACATTCATGAGTCTTATCTAAGTTGTTTGGGGAAGGATGGCTCTTTGCAAGTAAGCCATTTCTCAGAAAACAAAGGGTGGCGGGATTTCTTAGTTTTTATGGTCTTCCAACATCACAGGAATCAGATGAGGTTCAACGTTGTCCAGACATGGCAACAAAAGAGACAAAGTGGGTTTCCACACTCAAGGACTTGACATTCTACAGGAAGAGATGAACAGGAAGCCCTAGGCCTGTCTGTTATATGGTCTTTCTGATTCTGTTAAGCCTATGAATGCAAGAGGAGGCTCTGAGAGTGGGGGCAGGGCTGGATGGGATGGAGAGCTCTCTCCGACTGTGAAGATGAGAGGATGTCTCTTGGAGGATTTGCCATCTGAATTGAAAAGTGAATAATGACAAAGAGCAGTCATAGCAAGCCAGACCATCCTGAGGAGGTAGAGAACAACACTGAGATTGCAGGCAGAGCAGGTGGGGACTTGCGACAAGAGCCTGGATTCTGGCTGCTCTATGGAGGACGGACAGTAGCAGAGGTAAGGTAAAGACAAGAAGTCCCATTAGGAAGGGCCCAGGAATTCAACAGAGATAGAATGATGGTCCAGAGAGGAAATTTTGTACTGGGATGGTGAAAGGGAACTCAGGATGGGCTTTGGAGGTTGAACTGACAATATTTGCTAATGAAATTTAGACAAGGCACAAGGAAATAACAACAAACCCTCCATAGAACCTGCAGTGCACTAGGCACTATTCTGGGTGCTTTGCGTATATGAACATATTTTATTCACCAAAAAATGTAAAGAGTTAGATATAACACTGTTCCAATTTTAGAGACAAGGAAACTGAGACATAGAAAGATTAAGTAAATAACCCTAAGTCACAGACCTAATAAGTAGCAGAGCTGGGATTTGAACCCTGGTGGACTCCAGGACAGAGACAAAGGTGTATGTTCCTATGATATCTACCTGAGCCCCTGGGTGCAAGGTCCTGCCATGGGATAAATAAGGCTTGGTGGGAAGTGGATTTGAAGGGAGATTAGTGGCTTGTCAAAGGTCATGTTAGTTTTGTAAAGCCTATTAATCAACTGATAATTGGACCTTTAATTGGATATATGCTAGCAGCTCAGGGAAATTTCCAGTTTGAGGCTGTAACTTTCAGCATCTTCAATAGAGATGGCATTGCATGTTCTTGGTCAGATCCCCTGGAGAGACAGAGAGAAAAGCAACAGACGAGCTGGGCACCCTGGGCATGGCAGAGGCTTAGCAGCAACACTGCTAGCCTGGGCGCTCTCTTCCAGGTTTTCTTGCTTTCAGCATGGGTGTCTGTTCTGATGCCTCCTTCTCATACTGCTGCAGTTTGAAAAAACCCCAAAAGTTAAAAAGCTAAAAAGTCCATTTGCATTTATTCAGGGAGGACTCTCTCTTTGTACCTCTTTGTTTAAACTCTCAAACTCAATCCCTGTGAGAATTATTGCCTTTTCAACCCGAGAAAGCATTTTGTTACCATGCAGGCTATTTACCTTTCCCAGAGCCCTAGACTGAAATCCAAAAGGGCACATTGCAATTCACTAAATGCTTTCTTATCTGCATCCGATTTGACCTTCATAACCACCCCAGGAATTAAGCAAGGTACTGATGGTAGTAACCCTTTATGGATGAGGGTCTGTGTTCAGAGACATGAAATAACTTGCTTAAGGCTAGACTACCCAGTAGCGGAGCTGGACTCAGACCCACTTGTCACCTACCCAACCCTGTGCCCTTTCTGCAAAACCAGGTCTGCTCAGGACACCCAGTGAGCTTCATTATAAGATTTGCAACTCTATTCATTTTGTCAGAAGAAAAAGGGAGAAATACAAACACTGAACTTTATCTCTCCTACAAACCAAAATGTCTTAGGATTGATAATGTTGACTCCCAGGACATCATGGATTATAGATAAGAGCCCATAAAAGGAGCTGGACAGGAACTGGGCAGACTTCCAACACTTGCAGAGGGAGCTCGGCCCCATGGGGCTTTATTACTTTGTTAAACACGAATTCTCAAAGCATGAAACACACCTCTGTGCATACGTAAATACAAAACTGCCCTTAAAAGCCAACTAAAAATAATCTATGGATTGTTTCCCACAATTGTATATTTGTAGCATTACAAGTAATTGAGAGCTGGTATTCCAAGAAAAGCAGAGGGTAAAAAATAGCAATATATAAAACATAAACCCTATCTTCTGTGCGCTGGTGGAAGGGGCAGGAAGTTATAGCAGAGATCTTAAACAAATGATGGCAAATAGGAGTTGGTTTTCAAGACCTTGCACCAGGTGTTCAACTATTTAATGAGGGACTTTCTGGGTCATTTTCCACCTGTCAAGCCTCCCAGGGAGGGGGCTTTCTCTTGCTCCTCCTCTTTCAAATGCCCACTGATTCAATCACTAAAAGGTGCATTCATCTTCCTGCCTTGATACATTGTCACACAGCAGGTTTACCTAAATTGCCAGGAAAACCGTCTTAAATCACTGACAACCCCCACCTCTCCAGCTCTGCCTGTTTCAGTGCCTTCAGCAGGAGCGCACGCAGACAGGCTCCCAGTGCAACAGGTGCCATTTGCAGCTGTAGCTCCAAACTTTCTGTCAGACACCAGTCAGGAAAGGGGGAACTCATAATGGCAAGGAACTGAAAGGGTGAGAGCATCCCAAACACCTTCCACCCTGTCACCAAAAACTGCCTGCAGCCTGGGAGGCCAGACATTCTGTGTCAAGGGAAAACTTGTCCTAACACGGGATGGGCTTTGGCTAGCCCAGGAAGGGTGCCCGATCTCTAGCTGTCCAGGCACTGAAGTCAAGGACAAGTTCAGCAGGTGCACTTACCTTGAAGTGGTGCCATTCCCTGATCTCAGAACAAGGACCAAATTCCTTCTGAATTCTCAGCAGATACACCAAGGGAACTGTACATTTAATGCACGGCTCCTGGTTTCCTGGACAGTCAAGCAGCATCCCGCAACATACTTAAAAAACACAAAGCGGGGGACCTGGGTGGCTCCGCTGGTTAAGTATATCTGCCTTCAACTCAGGGCATGATCTCAGGGTCCTGGGGTTGAGCCCCATGTTGAACTCCCTCCTCAGTGGGAGACCTGCTTCTCCCTCTCCCTCTGCCTGCTGCCCCCCTACCCCCGCTTATGCTCTCTCTTTGCTCTGCCCAATAAATAAATAAAATATTTTAAAAAAAGAAAAAATAAAAAAAGTTAAAAAATAAAAAAACCCAAAGTGGTGAGAACAGCTGTGAAAAGGTGGAAGAAAGGAAAGCAGCAGTGATCCAACACAGGAAGAGAGTATGCTTTGCCTGAACATGTAAACAGTGGAGTCCTCATGCCCTCCACGGCTTTTTGTCTCTCTGGATTTGTAGAACAGACTCGGATGTTGTGGGGAGGTCTCTCTCCTTTCTTCTGTCCGATTTTGGTTCTGAATTTAACTTTATTGTTCAAGGGATGGTTAACTGGGGTGGGGACCCAAAATGGTGTTGCTGAACCAAAAGGCCTAAGGACCTCTTCCATCTCAGCCTGCTCAGAACAAACCATAGTATTTGTAAGGCCCGGCAAGGAGCATGGGCATCCCTCCGGACAGGGCCCAGGGACACCTCTGGGAAGTGGTGCCCGAGCGCATATCAGTCAGAAGCATGGAGTTAGCTCAGAGAGCTCAAGCCATGGGTACTTGATTCTTTTATGACAGGTAAAGATATAAGACTTGCTTTTACAAGATCAGGGTGCCTCTTTTACATGTAGATTCTGGAATCCAACATTTCTATCCCCAGATCTATTGAATCCAAATTTCCAGGGGTTGGAGAGGCCTGGGAATTTGAATGTAAGTGAGCTGCTCATATCATTCTCATGCACCTTCAGCTTGCAAACCTGTGTTTTAGTGTCCCTGTGGTCGCCAACCTGCTGCCTCCCCCCCCCATTGTTATCTTCCTTCTTTTTTCTCCACCTGCTGGAGAGGTGCTTCCTCTGGGGAGCTGGCATTTATCAAGCCAGGGTAATAGAAAACAGAGGCAACAGAAAAGACTCCGCAGAATAAAATGCAGGACTTGGGCGCTGAGAGGCTATCTCTGTTTGAGCTGGAGCAGTTTCTTTATTCTCCTTTTATACACCAGACCTGAGCACCTTGCACTTCTGAAGCCCCTCGCCCAGTCCTCTCCCAGCTCCTTCTATTAACCAACAGCTTTACCAGAGGGTTAGAGAAAAAGATGATCAAACTCTGCTATGGGGAGGGGGTGGAGGAGAGAGAGGTAAGGTACTTCTTCCCATTTAGCTGGTATATGGGAAGAAGAAAAAGTGAGATTGTTTGCTGGTGATCTCAAGGAAAAGGCCAAAAAAAAACAAAACCCACTTTGATTCCTTCCTTTGGACTTTGTGTCTGCTTTGTCACCTAGTAGTTAGATTTATTTAGAGGTGAAAGGACTTTCAGGTGCCCCTGCCATTTCAGATTTTATAGACATAGCTGTGTGCTTGCCGCTGCTAATTTAAGTGAGTGACCTCAAGCACTTACCCAACTCTCTGGCCATTAATGTCCTTGTTCATCAAAGGCAGAAAATGGACTGAATAATATCCAACTAAGTACAATCTAGAATATAAATGTTAGCAAGGGAAGCAAGAAGAGATTGAAATGGAGAATGAAAAAGATGGTAACTGTCACCCTACTTTGGATGGTCACTGGGCAGGGAGAGGGTGACTTAAACTGGGAGCAGAGGAGGTGGATAAATCAGAAATGGAGAGTCATGAATGCCAGGCAGAGGTGACATTTGCGAGAAGGAGACCTGGTGGGTCCTGAGGTTACCATAGCAGCAGGCACAGGTGAAGGAAGAAATACAAGATGGGAGACTTCATCAAGATAAAATGCTTCTGCACAGTAAAGGAAACAGTCAACAAAACAAAGAGGCAACCCACGGAATGGGAGAAGATGTTCGTAAATGACACTACAGACAAAGGGCTGATATCCAAGTTCTATAAAGAACTCTTCAAACTCAACACCCAAAAAACAGATAATCATGTCAAAAAATGGGCAGAAGACATAAACAGACAATTCTCCAAAGAAGACATACAAATGGCTAATAGACACATGAAAAAATGTTAATTGGCATTAGCCATCAGGGAAATTCAAATTGAAACCACATTGAGATACCAACTTATACCAGTTAGAATGACCAAAATTAACAGGACAGTAAACAAGCGTTGGAGAGGATGTGGAGAAATGGGAACCCTCTTACTCTGTTGGTGGGAATGCAAGTTGGTGCAGCCACTTCGGAAAACAGTGTGAAGATTCCTTAAGAAATTAAAAATAGAGCTACCCTGCAATTTCACTACTGGGTACTTACCCCAAAGATACAGATGTAGTGAAAAGAAGGGCCATCTGTACCCCAATGTTTATAGCAGTGATGGCCACAATCACCAAACTGTGGAAAGAGCCAAGACGCCCTTCAACAGATGAATGGATAAAGAAGATATGGTCCATATATATAATGGAGTATTATGCCTCCAACAGAAAGGATGAATACCCAACTTTTGTACCAACATGGACAGGACTGGAGATTATGCTGAGTGAAATAAGTCAAGCAGAGAAAGTCAATTATCATATGGTTTCACTTACTTATGGAGCATAAGGAGCATTAGGAGAAGGAAAAGAAAAGTCACTTGGGTAAATCAGAGGGGGAGATGAAGCATGAAACACTGTGGACTCTGAGAAACAAACTGAGGGTTTTGGAGGAGAGGGGAATGGGGGGTTGGGTGACCCCGGTGGTGGGTATTAAGGAGGGCATGTATTGCATGGAGCACTGGATGTGGTACATAAACAATGAATCCTGGAACACTGAAAAAATAAAATAAAATGTTTAAAAAAAAGAAAGAATTACAAGATGGTGCCATGGAGTTGGAGGGACAGCTGGGACCCTAGGTCCTCCAAACCCAGTGCTCTGCCAGCAGCTGCTTTGGGCCACCTGCCTCTCAGGCATCATCCTGTGCTGCACCTGGTGATTGAGGTCAGTATCCAGGAAGCGTGCACCCTGCGGAGTGCTCAGAAAACCCGTGAGTCTCCAATCCTGAGTCCAAGCCAGGAGGTGACTCTGAATGCATAGACGATGTCTCAGGAGCCAAGCTACTAACTCTTTCTTCTTGAGGTGCCTAGGAACAACATGCTGCTTGTCTTGTTCTTCTGCTCCCACAGCTTTTGACCTAAGCACCTCAGCTACAGCTACAGTTACTTTTAACCAAACTTCAGCAAGGACTACACATGATAACTGCCTGTAACAATTTTCCCAGCAAGGAAGATATCACAACAGCGATTCTCACCTGCATAGCACTTTCTTGGGATTAGGGGTTACCTGGACCTGCCGTGTTTGGGAAACTTCTACTGGTATACCAAGGTCAGGAAGACCTCTGACGCTGTCCTTTGCAGACCAACGAGTGTACCTTGGTGTCACTACTGCCATTGAATGTGAAATGCACCCCTCATTTTGGCCTTTGCCCAAAAGGAAAGCCCACCCAGGCAAGATGGCTTGACTTTCCAGGTATCTAAGCAATCGTCACTGGACTTCATTTTAAAAATTGAAAGTAAAGATTTCATTTTTAAGATTAAAAGTAAAGTTTTCATTTTCAATGCACTTTAAAGTTATTGGCTAATGATACACTGTGGTTTTTAAATAGAGATGATATATTAACTCACTTCATGGGGGCCTGGGTGGCACAGTCAGCCACTGGCTTTTGGTTTGGGCTCAGTTGTGATTTCCAGGTCTTGAGATCGAGGTCATGAGATCGAGCCCCAGGTTAAGTTCTGTGATCAGTGCCAAGTCTGCTTCAGACGCTCTCTCCTTCTCCCTCTGCCCCTCCCCCACTCAAATAAATAAATCTTAAAAAAAAAAATAAGTAAAGCCCTTCGTGAGTGCTTTTTTAAATATATGCTTTGGCTAGAAGGCCATTAGAGTTTGGCTATAGAATTCTTGCCTAAGCTTGGCTTAGGAACCTTTAATAGGCAACTTTTTAGATATTGGAACTTCTTCAATGTTTTGTACCTTCTGGGCCCCACAGTCAAGCAATATGCCTCGTTGTCTTCCTCTGGGTTCATGCTATCCCTTTAGAATGAGTAAAATAAAACCAAAGGTAGGCATCGCATTGCCTCAAACATTGTTTGTGCCAAATAAGTTCTTACAGGAACAAGAGTGGTAATTTTGTAATAATTGCACTAGACCTATAAATAGAAGTTCTAATGTAAGTAATACAGGAATTCACTTACATATCCTTTTAATGACGTCAACTCCACTTACCAAGGATGTACTCTGTGGTTGAGATGAAAGCCATTCCGTGGGCCCAGGCAAGGAAAACAAGAAGTAATAGCTGTGTCTGGGCTGGTTTTGGGGTTAATACTACGCCTGGGTCATGAGGGTGAGAATTGATTCTGCTGGTCATGTGCTGGGTGGGATGCTTCTCTCTCCGGGTCTATACCCTTTGCCTGGGCTGCCTTTATTCTTTGGCTCAATTCTGCTTCAAAGAGTTCCTCCTGCTATGTGTTTGCCCAATAATATGAAAAAACATTTCCTTGTCCTCCCCTTGCAAGGAGAGCTGAGCTTTCTAAGATGTCAAAAGAAAAAGTAATTTTCTAAAATCTAAGATAATCAATCCTTTGGGAAACTGAGTTCGGGTGTTTTCTTGTGGAATACTATTCTCTTGATTGCTAGAATACCAAGAGATTTTTTTGCGTTCAGTTGATTAAAAATTCACAAACCTGCTTTGTTTCCCCAGCTTTATTATGGTGGGTTTGACCAATAAAATTGTAAGATATTTAAAGTGTATGATGTGATAATTTTTTACATATATACATTGTGAAGGGATTCCCCCCCCCCCATCGAGGTAATGAACACATCTGTCAAGTATCTTTACCTCCTCCCCTTTTTCAATAAGAACATTTAAGTTCTACTTTCTAAGCAAATTTCAGTTATATGGTACAGTGTTATTAATAGTACTCACCATGTTATACATTAGGTCATCAGACTTCATCCATCTTGTAACCAAAAGCTTGTCCCTTTGACCAAACTCACCCTATTTCCCCAAACCCATAGTGACTCACAACTGCTTTTCTATTCTCTTTCTATAAGTTCGACTTTTTTTTTTTTTTTTAGATTCCAGTAAGTAAATGATATTCCAGTAAGTAAATGTAGTATTTGTCTTACACTGTCTAGCTTATTTCACTTAGTATAATGCTCTCTGGGTTCATCCATGATGTTACGAATGACAGGATTTCCTTCCTTTTTAAGGCTGAGTAATATTCTATTATATATAATGTATGTACACCCTACAATTTCTTGATCCATCCATTCATTGACAGACACTTATGTTGTTTCCATACATTGACTATTATAAATAATGCATGCAATGAGCATGGAGTACAGGTATCTCTTGGAGATCATGGTTTCACTTCCTTCAGATAGATTTGCAGGATCATATGGAGTTCTATTTTTAATTTCTTGAGAGACTTTCATACTGTTTTCCACAGTGGCTGCACCAACTTGCATTCCTACCAATAGTGCATAAGAGCTCCCTTTTTCCACATCCCACCAGCAAATCTATGATTTGTCCATTACTAAATTTCACGGCAGGGATGCCTGGGTGGCTCAGTGGGTTAAGCATCTGCCTTCGGCCCAGGTCCTGATCCCAGGGTCCTGGGATCAAGCCCTGCATGGGGCTCCCTGCTCAGCTGGGAACCTGCTTCTCCCTTTGCCTGCTGCTCATCCCGGCTTACACACTGTCTCTTGCTCTCTCTCGCTCTTTCTCTCACTGGCAAATAAATAAATAAAATCTTGAAAAATGAAAAAAATAAAATTCACTGCAAGTGAAGGCTTTTGCACTGAAAATTGAGATTTGTCTGCTTCTAAAGGATAAAGGTCAGAAGTGCTTGCAAAACTAAAATGTGAGCAGCACCAGGAGCAAAGCTGAGGGGACGGGACTGGCCGGCTCTGTCCTGTTTAGTAGGTTCCACCCCTTGTTGGTCTTCTGTCCGTATTTCTTCCCACCCAGCCTTTTCTCCCGTCCTTGGCTTTCCGGGTAAAAGTCATCACCATCACCGCTGTCGTTGACAACCGTCAACACATACATAACAAAACAACGATGCCTAGCAAGCCTCCTCTAGTGGAGAAACAGGACTCATGAGTCAAATATACATGGTGATGCAAGGTCTCACGAGACGGTGGGTGGTACATGGCCACGTTCATCTCTTAAATCCCAGATTTCAGTTCATATGTCCATTTATAAGCATAACCCTGACGACTAGCCTATCTATTTTTTCATCAGGTTCTGCTTTCCTATTTTCCCATTTGCCTTCGTAGTTCACCTCTCTCTAAGTCTCCCAGACCTTACCCCCTTAGCTTGCTGGAAAATTGCTCGGTGAACACTCTTGGAAACGTGGGTGCAGATTTTACTGGTTTGGCAGCCTGTAGGCCTGTAGGCCGCATCCCGAATCCCCTCACTTCAACTTTGTGAGCAGACAGGAGCATGTCCAAAGTTAATTCAATTAGAGGACAGAGAATTGAAAGCATCCGAAAGCGTTTACCCGGCCTCTTCCTGTATGCCTGAGTCATACATAATTGAAGTGTTTCTGGTCTGGAGTTAAAATATATTTAAGACTTTTAAGACCTTAAAAGTCAAGATTTTAAATGTGTGGCTTTGCTGAACATAGATCAAATTTATAGGCATCGAAGGTCTTCCCGCCATCAATTTAATGGGTGACAGAACAGCTAAAGCTGTTTTATCAATATCTGTTTGCTGCAGAGGAAAAATCTGTCTACTCAATTAGCGCAGAGTCAGAAAATGAAAGCGACGCTCCCGTGCATTTGCTGGAGTTATCCCCACAATCAGGGCTTTGTTTAAATCAAACAGTGTAGTCGTCATCGATTCTAACCCATTTAAAAATGCATGTGTGGTGATCAATCAAAACCATTTTTTAGTGTTATTTCAGGGAAGAAAATGGTTTTGAACATCAGAGAAATGTTTTCATTTGCACCAGAAACACCACCCCAAGCCCATACCGTGTTAAGAATCTATGGTATAAACTTATAATTTCCAACTAGGAAATTAATGGCAATAAACCTCTTGGTTCTGAAATCTGCCTTCTTTACTTTATCTAGAAGCCCTGGATGAGAAGGCTATTATTTTGTTGAAGAAGACTATTTTGTTAAAAGCTTCTGAAACTGCCTTCTTTGTTGAAACCACCTCAGAGATTTCAAAGGCAAAATTGATAAAAGCCACAATCAATGACAATGGTCAGAATGGTTACTTGTGCTCAGAACTTACTATTTGATTCTTATATACAGTAGGATTTTTAAAAAATAATCTTTTAAAATATTCTGTAATTCCATTTATGTGAGTTACCTAGAGTAGTCAAATCCATAGTGACAGAAAACAGAATGATGGTTAGCACGGCTAGGTCACAAGAGTCAATGGGGAGGTCTTGTTTCACAGGTGTAGAGCTTCAATTTGAGATGATAGAAAGTTCTGGAGATGGATGGTGCCGATGGTTGGCACAACGATTTAAGGTACTTAACATCTCAGAACTAGGCATTTCAAAAATGGTTAAGATGATCAACTTTAGGTTATGTATTCTTACCATAATAACAAAAAGAAACCCTAAAAAGTAAATATTTTAGTTACCTCCTTCTAAAAACAGTAATAAGTAATTCCTGCGAAAGAAAGTTGAGTCATGTATTTCTTAAGCTAAAGGTGATACTTGGAATTTAAAAGTATATTTCTTCCTTTTGTTTATTTAGCAGAATTTATTTTTTTATAGTAAGGTCAACTGTCGGGTTTTTTAAACAAAATGATGAACACTTCAGTGGCAATCCTTTAGCTATTTTTGACAGATGGTACAAGAGGTGCTTCCTGAGAGACTTATTTGACCTCTGTTTCTGGTCTGCCGTCTTGCTTGTAAAGATATACCTTGGACCAAACACAGGACTGGCCACTGCCTAAGAAAAGAAAGGTAGACATTTATTTGCAGAATAGAAATGTATAAAGAGAAGCTCAAAAAGGAGAGAGAAGAGCGTTTATTTTGAAGTGATATTGTCCCTTTGTTTACTTGTTTTCCCTCTCCATACCTCAGCACACACAAACACGAATTCAACTTCTGTGGATTCTGGAGTCTCTAACATTCCCTACTCTTTCCAAGCACCTTGCATGGTGTCTGGCACAGACGGTATGAAGAATTCCTTATATTCCCTCAACTTCGAACCCTACAGAAAAATATTCCCATTATTAACATCTTGAGTTCATGTTGTCCCTTTGCTCTGATAAGCCAGTATGATACATTATTATTAACTGAAGTCCATACTTTAGATTAGAATTCACTCTTTGCGTTGTACATTCTTTGGATAGTCCCAAGGACAACAAACCTCTCTCAGTAACTAATAGAAGCAGCATGCAAGGATTAGTACAGATGTAGAAGAATGGAGTAACAGCATTAAAAATCTGGTCGAATTGTTGTGTGTAGAACACTATACCCAACAACTGCAGAAAAGTATTTTTAGACGTACGTGAAATATTTATGCGATGTAACCACACATTAGGCCATGAAACAACTTTCAACAACTTTCTAAGGATTTTTTTTCACAAAGATTAGATTTTTCTGTCCACAGTGCAGTTGGCAATAAATCAGTATCGAAAAATTTGAAAAATCCCATAGACTTGGAAATTAAGAAAAACACAACTCATGGATCAAAGCATAAATCAAAATGAAAATTAGAAAATATTCTGAACTAACTAGTGAAAAAGAAACACAGTGCACTACACTTCACTGCCCCTGTCTCCACCCTCATCATCTCTGCTCAAGGGCTGAAACAAGAAGGCAAGTGTTACTTTTGTTCGGCCTCTGCTGAACACACGCGCACTGGGTGACTGCCGTGTCTCACTGCTCTGTGCGTGTTCATGAATGACCACCAAAGTGCAGCGAGTGTTGATCTTGAGGCTACAGATAAATTTGGGTGAATCTGCAGATATGGAACCCAGGAATCATAAGGATCAACTGTACTAGAAAAGATCTTAAAATCTATGAGTGAAGTATGACCTTCAGTCGTTCAGGGTCTGCCTTTAACTCGGGGCATGATTCCAGGGTCCTGGGATCGAGCCCCACATCAGGCTCTCTGCTCAGCAGGGACCCTGCTTCTCCCTCTTCCACTCCCCCTGTTTGTGTTGTCTCTCTTGTTGTGTCTCTTTCTGTCAAATAAAGAAATAAACTCATTCTAAAAATAGCTAGGCGGGCACCTGGGTGGCTCAGTGGGTTAAAGCCTCTACCTCAGCTCAGGTCATGGTCCCCGGGTCCTGAGATCAAGCCCCAAATCAGGCTCTCTGCTCAGCAGGGAGCCTGCTTCCTCCTCTCTCTGCCTGCCTCTCTGCCTGCTTGTGATCTCTGTCTGTCAACTAACTAAATAAAATCTTTTAAAAATAAAAATAAATAAAAAATAAATAAAAATAAAAAATAGCTGGGAAAATAGGGGTACCTGGGTGGCTTGGTCATCTGCCTTCAGCTAAGGTTGTGACCCCAGTGTCCTGGGATTGAGCCCCGAATCGGGGTCCTTGCTCAGTGAGCCTGCTTCTCCCTCTTCCTCTGCCTGCTGCTCCCTCTACTTATATGTTCTCTTTCCCTCTCTGTCAAATAAATAAATAAATAAATTCTTAAAAAAAAAAAAAGAAGAAAGAAAGAAAGAAACTGGAAAAAGAACAGCAAATTAAATCCAAAAGTACAAGAAAGGTAACAATGAAAGAACATATATTAATGAAATAGATAAAAACCATACAGTCAGGGCACCTGGGTGGCTCAGTGGGTTAAGCCTCTGCCTTCAGCTCAGGTCATGATCCCAGGGGCCTGAGAAAGAGCCCCGAATCAGGCTCTCTGCTCAGCAGGGAGCCTGCTTCCTCCTCCCTCTGCCTGCCTCTCTGCCTACTTGTGGTCTCTGTCGGTCAAATAAATAAGCAAAATCTTTTAAAACAAAACAAAACAAAAACAAAAAAATAAAACATACAGTGGAGATCAATAGTCAATAACTGCCTCCTCAAGGGGCTCCTGGGTGGCTCAGCCAGTTGAGTGTCTGACTCTTGATTTCTGCTCATGTCATGACCTTGGGGTGGGGAGATTGAGCCCTGTGTGGAGCTCTGTGCTCAGCACAGAGTCTGCTTGTGATTCCCTCTCCCGCTCTCTCTGCCCCTCCACCACCACTCAAATAAATAAATAAAATCTTAAAAAAAAATAACTGGCTCCTTGAAAGGCTAAAAGGATTGCTACCCCTTTGGTGAGACAGATTAAAGGATAGATGTCTCAAATAAAAAATATCAGGAACAGAAAAGAGGCTATCACTGCAAAGCCTATAGACATTTAAAAAATCATCAGAATATAATATGAGCAACTTTCTGCCAACTCATTCATCAACTGAGATGACATATGCAAATCTAAAAAGGGCCTTGTCCAAGATTGACCCAGGTGAAACTAAAGAATTAGACAAACATCACAACTTAAGGAAATGGAATCTGAAAATAAAACCTTCCTATAGGATTGCCACTCCTGCCACGGACAGGTAAGCTCCCACAAATTGGTACCTTTCTCAAATAGCAACTATATATCCTGGATAAGATACAAAAACAACTTATATGGATCCTCTAGAGAATAAGCAAAAGTTGGCAGACTTTAGGGGGGAATGGAAATTTGGAGAAAACCATCAACATGGGGCAAGTGTTTTCTGGCTTCACCACCAAAATTGTGGCAGGGACAAATACCTAAAATCTCAATAGAAATATGCATATTTTGGATTGTGGAAATCAGAAATGAAGAAGCCTGGGCTAACCAGGACCACCAGACAGTGAGGAGGGAAACCTATAAAGATCTAGAGACGTGAACACCAGTCTGTGTTTAACTCCATCCAATTCTCTTGTTGACCCTTAATCATGCACGTGCAAGTCAACTTGAAAGGGGTTTGAAATTAGGTTTAAATCACCTATTGCTGGCAAGAGAGAATTTGCCATTTGAGTCTAACCAATTAATTTCCTTATGAAAATAAAGTTAATACTCTTCTGAGCAATAAAACAAAACTCAACATAACATTTACAAGGTCCAAATACGACTCAGAATTTCTCTTTATAAGAAGAGCAGGGAGAATGTGACCTACTGTGAAAGGAAAAGACAGCAGATGCCAGCTCTGGGATAAACCAGCTTGGAAATCTCAGTCCAAGCAGACGTTATCAGTGCTCAATGAACCCAAGGGTAATATGCTTACCATGAAAGACAGGAAATGTCAACAGAAAAAGGGAAAATACAATTTAAAAAAATTGAAATTCTAGAAGTGCAAATAAGATATCTGAAATAAAAAATGCACAAGATCGATGGGATGACAGCAGAGAGATGGATGAAGCATCAGAAAACTCGAAGGCTGAGGAACAGAAAAAGAAAGAAAAAAGATAGGGAAAAAAATGCAGTCAGGAACACCTGGGATAATTTTTGGAAGTCCAATATACAAATAATCAAAATCTCAAAGTGAGAAGAGAGAAAGAATGCAGAAGAAAAATATATTTGAAGAAATAACTGAACCCAAAATTCTCAAATTTGGTGACACAAATTTATGGATTTGCTTGGCAAAGTCTATACAGGATGTATTTGAAAAAGAAATGTGGGGTGCCCGGGTGGCTAAGGGGGTTAAAGTCTCTGCCTTCGGCTCGGGTCATGATCCCAGGTTCCTGGGGTCAAGCCCCACATAGTGCTCTCTGCTCAGCAGGGAGCCTGCTTCCTCCTCTCTCTCTCTGGTCTGCCTCTCTGCCTGCTGGTGGTCTCTATCAAATAAATAAATAAATAAATCTTAAAAAAAAAAAAAAAAGAAGAAGAAGAAAGAAAGAAAGAAAAAGAAATGTACCTGGTCATACCATGGTGAAACTGTTAAAAACTGAAATATGGAGAAAATTTTGAAAAAAGCCAGAGCAAAACAACTCATTACCTACAGAGAAACAATGATTCAAATGACTTCAGTTTTCTCACTAGAAAAAAAATGGATGCCACACACAATGTAACATGTTTAAAGTACCAAACAAACCCAACAGCAATAACCAAAAACCCCATGAAACCAGAAATCTCTATCTGGTGAAAATATTTTTCAAGAATGAGACAAAATGAGAACGTACTTAGATAAAGAAAGGCTAAGAGAGAACATCACCATTGAATCATGATTAAGGACATGTTAACATGTTAAAGATATTTAACATGTTAAAGGTATTTCTTCAGGACGAACAGAAATGGTTACAGAGGAAATCAGATCTAAGGAATGAAGAGCATCAACAATGGTAAATGCCTGCATAATTATAAAAACCACTTTTTCCTATTAATTTCTTTAAAACATATGCCTATTTAAAGCAAAAAACTCTAACATTGTTTTGCAAAGTTTGTAACATATGTAGGTATAATCCACGTGAAAATTATAACACGAAGAATCATGGGAAGAAGGGCACCTATGTGGCTAAGTCGTTTCAGCATCTGACGTCAGCTCTGGTCACGATCTTGGGGTCCTGGGTTTGAGTCCCACATTGGACTCCCGGCTCAGCAGGGAGTCTGCTGCTCTCTCTCTGCTCTTCCCCCAGCTCATGTTTTCTTTCTCAAATAAATAAATAAAATATTTTTTAAAAAAGAATTATGGGAAGAGAGTAAACAGACCTTTATCGTTGTGAGATTTTGACTTTTTGGGGGGTTTTTATTTTACATTTTTAAAATTAAGTGATATGACATTAACCCCAAGTTGACTGATAGACTTTAAAAACATGTGTTGTAATATAAATATATTTATATAAACACACACACACACACACATATATATATATATGTATATATATATTCTTCCTAAAGCATCCACTAAAAAAACAACCTGAACTCAAAAGCATGTAACAAAAATAATACATTGTGACCAATTTGAGTTTATTTCAGAAATGCATTGGTGGTTTAACATTTGAAATCCATGGGGCACCTGGGTGGCTCAGTGGGTTAAAGCCTCTGCCTTCGGCTCAGGTCATGATCCCAGGGTCTTGGGATCGAGCCCCACATCTGGCTCTCTGCTCAGCAGGGAGCCTGCTTCCCTTCCTCTCTCTGCCTGCCTCTCTGCCTACTTGTGATCTCTGTCTGTCAAATAAATAAAAATATTTAAAAAAAAAGAAATCCATTATTGTAATTTGCCTCATGAATAGAAAAATACCAAATAATAATCTTAATGGCTGCCGGAAAAGCATTTGTTGTAATTCGAATCCATTTATAGTAACAATTCATGATAAACTGTGAATAGAAGGGGACTTCCTTAACCTGATAACAGTTACATTCAAACAGCTACAGCAAACATCATTGTTAATACTAAAATTCTGAAAGTTTTATCCCTGAGATCGGGACCAAGGAAAGGGCCCACTATCACAACCTCTATTCAACATTGCTCTGTAGATTTTCAGTCAGTGAAACAAGGAGGGGAAAAGCAGGCATTGAAAAGAAAAAAATAAAAGCATTTCGCATTTGCTGATTATATGATATATTTAGGTACATAAAAAATCCAAAAAAAGTCTATGCATTAACTATTAGAATTAATATGTAAATTTAGCAAAGTTGCTGTATACAAAGTAAATGCTGGGTATTGAGATTCACTGCTGTGAGTCAAATAGTCCAGGATCCCGTCTTCATCGCACCATACGTTTTTGTGTGGGAGACAAATATGTACATATTCTAATAAGTAAGAGTGCTCTGAATAGAAATTGTGCTGTGATATAATGGAATAGAGGGAGACTTACTGGAAGGGAGGCAGCTTTAGAACAACAGGAAGGAGGCCACCGTGGGAAGTTCTGTGTAAAGGGCCGTCCAGGCAGAGGGAATGGCCAGTGACAAGACCTTAAGGGAGAAACGAACTTAGCCTATTAAAGAAACAGGGAAAATGTTGATATGAATTGAGCCTAGTGAGTATGGGGGAATGGAGTCAGACAGGAGGAAAGTGAAGCTCTGATGGTGTACATCAAGGGGTCTGCTTCGATTCCAAGTAAGCAGAGAAGAGCACATTAGAACCTCTCCCATTTTAATTCATCTCTGCTTCCCATTACTTGTTGGTCTGGTTTTTTCCTGCTAAAAGATAGGTCTTCTCTCCATAGTAGAGAGAAGTTACTATGGGGGAAAAAAAATCCCAGTGTGTAAAAAAGCACTGTGGGGTGCCTGAGTGTCTCAGCCCAATAAGCATCTGCCTTCAGCTCCAGTGATGATCTCAGGGTCCTAGGATCAAGTCCCATGTCAGGCTCCCTGCTCAGCAGGAAGTCTGCTTCTCCCTCTACCTCTCCCCACTGCTTATGCTCTCTCTCAAATAAATAAATAAAATCTTAAAAAAAAAAAAAAAAAAGGCATTGAGACCACGTAGCTTACTAGGGAAAAGTCCTGTTGCTGGTCAGAGGGGTGTGGCCAATGCCCAGGACTTTGCAACCTGTTGGGTTTGTGACCTGGGCAGGTTACCTACCCACTACAAGTCTCAGGGTCTTTATTTTCGAAGCAAAGAAATAATAAGGGTAGCCATTTTGCAAGACTTATCTGAAGAGTAAATGAAATCTTGCATGAAGGCTTAACATCAGGAGTGGCACAGAGAAAGCCCTTTGAGAAATTAACTTCAGTATTATAAAAACAATATCTTAAAAGACTGAAAAATACCTGCATGAGAATTTAATCGATCTCCAGATAAGGCATGGCTTTCTAAGTCCAATATCAATAAAAGAAATCACAGAAGAAATACACCCCAGTTCCATGTGATTCTAGTGAAATTTTGAAATGTCTCTGCTGAGCAGATATGTCCAATTGTGTAAGTTTTATTTTGTACCATCTCAGACAGCAACAGTACATTTTTATAAAATGATCACAAATAAAGAGAAGATTAACCCAGCTTAAAAATCAAATGAATACTGGGGTACCTGGGTGGCTCAGTGGTTTGATCCTCTGCCTTCAGCTCGGGTCATGGTCTCAGGGATATGGGATCGAGCAGGGAACCTGCTTCCTCCTCTCTCTCTGCCTGCTTCTTTGCCTATTTGCAATCTCTCTGTGTCAAATAAATAAATAAAATCTAAAAAAAAATAATAAAATGAATAGAGCTGTTAATACCATTATTTAAAGAGTCATTAAAATGAAAAGGATACATTGAAACAAAAGTTGGACGCCATTTTCCAACTGTCAAAATGGCAAAGGGAAAATGCCAAAGAGGCTGCACTAAGATGGAAACACAGAATTTGCTGGCACTGTGGGAGTGTGAATTGGTTTGCTCCTTCCAGAAAGAAATTTGGCAGAGTGTGCCAAGACCACTAAAACATGTGTGTCTTTGAACATGAAAAATTTCCTTCTAAGAATGGAGGAGTTGAATGAATGACCCCTACAGGAAGAGTCAAAGTTGTGAAGCAAGATTAATAGATAAAAATAGGCACTCGGGTAAAAAATTAAAAACTACCTGAATGGCCACAAAAGCAGCTAGACTGAATGAATTGTTGTCTTCTTTTGAAAGAATATTTGTTAAAAATATTCAATAGTAGGAGATGCCTGAGTGGCTCAGTCAGGTAAGAGTCTGACTCTTGATTTTGGCTCAGGTCACAGTCTCACGGTTATGAGATGGAGCCTGCGTCAGGCTCTATGCTGAGCATGGAAACTGCTTAAGATTTTCTCTCTCTCTCTCTCCCTCAAGCCCTACCGCTACCCCTACCCCGCAACACTGCACGCACGCACTTTCTCTTTCTCTCTCTCTCAAAAAACCAAAAAAAACGAATAGCATGAGAAATTCCACACAATATAATATTAAGAAGAACAAAGTTTGTTTGTTTGTTTTTTAACTTCTTGCAGGGGGCCTTGGTGACTGAGTGAGTTAAGTGGCCAACTCTTAATTTCAGCTCAGGTCATGATCACACAGTCCTGGGGTCAAGCCTGGAGTCCTGCTCGGTGCTAAGAGGGGAGTCTGCGAGAACCCTCTCTTTCCCTCTCTTCTACCCCTCCCCCTGCTCATTTGCACTCTCCCTCTCTCTCTCTCTCAGTAAATAAATAAATCTTTAAACATAGACAAATAAGTAAGAATGAAAAACTACGCGATGTGATTCTAATTAAGAGGCTGAATTGCTGGAAGCACAATGCCAAAGCTTCCGGGTGTCCGTGAGCCTCAGTTGCATCAAGAAGCAAAGAAAACCCAGGAATGCCTATGCAGCACCACTGGGTAAGCATCCAACTCCTGGTTTTGGCTCAGGTGGTGATCTCAGGGTTGTGGGAGTGAGCCCCACACCAGGCTCCAAACTCAGTGTGGAGTCTGCTTGAGATTCTGTCTGGCCCCTCCTGCTGGTACTCTCTCTCTCTCTCAAAATAAATTTTTTTTTCTTTTTTTTAAAAGATTTTATTTAGTTGTCAGAGATAGAGAGAGCACAAACAGGGGAGTGGCAGGCAGAGGGAGAGGGAGAAGCAGGCTCCCCACTGAGCAAGGAGCCCAATGTGGGCCTTGATTCCACGACCCTGGGATCATGACCTGAGCCGAAGGCAGATGCTTAACCCAGATGTCCCTCAAAATAAATAATCTTTTAAAAAAAAAAATGAAGAAGAAAACTCTTACTCAGAGAACTGAATGAAATGCTTTTGTTGGAGAAACAAAGCTGTAAACTTCTAATAAAATAGAGAAAAGAGAAAGAAGAAAAGAAAGAGCTATGGGTCCTCTATGAGTGTTAGAATTACAGGTGATTTTGGTTTCCCTTTTTTAGATGTAAATATATAGTATTCACGGCCCAGTCTGAAATAATTTCATAGCTTTTCCTTTACATCTACTCAGAAGGTCTCTGGGACCCCCTTTGTCAGGAAGTAATGTGGGATGGGCCAGGAGGAACCCTAGGAATTAGGCGCTCTCTGACCAAATTAGGCTCTCCAGCCAAATCAGTCATTAAACTGCCTCTTTAGCTAATTCGGTCTCTGCTTGAATAACTCAGGTAAATACTTACAGTTCTGCCTTCCTCCTGCGCTCCTCAGGGGGGCATCCGGATAGATAGAGAATTGTGCTTTCTGTGATGGCATTGCCCGCCAACCTTGGCCCTCACTTGTCTTTTGGGCCATCTGACTTTGGAGAGGCGAACCGTGTGGTTCTGCCATTTATCTCGAGTCTGGCCATGAATGGAAAGTCGCAGGTTCTTAGGCGTGACTGCAAACCTTGGCTCACCCATGAGCCTTCCCACAGCTTCTCCGTTTCCTGCAGGATCCACTCAAATGACTGCCCACTAGGGTAGCTGCTCCCCTGTGGTCTGCCCGAACGTCTTAGAGTTTTCCTAAAGCTGGCGAGAAAATTCTGTTTACTTCTCCAGATCTCAATACCCTCTGCTCTTAAATGACTAATTGAGGATGTTGGAAAACATGACTACCGAGTCTTTTTACGGTGTCCAGCTCCGTGACTTCGAGATTCTCAGAAGAGAGGGGTCTCCCTTTCTCCATGGACCTCCTTTTCCTTCCAGTCCTTCCCTCGTGGGCATTTCCAACAACCTCCTTAAAATTGACTTTATTGCTCTTGCCAGGGGCTTGCTGCCTGGGCCAGCTCTGCCCCAAACAGGTGTCATCCTGCGGTTGGACGTTAATGCACTAGAATTCTCTTAGGTTGGAGAACAAAGCCAGGACTAATTAAAATACGTTCTCTCTTGCTTTACTGAGCCATGTTCCATGGATATATTTCTCTTAGGGACTTCACATGAAGAACTGAAGAATTGAAAACAGGATTTAAGTGTTTCTGGGACCTCTGGCCAAACTGCTCATGATACTATAGTAACACGTACTTATACGTTGTTCATTAACGAATTGCCCTCCATTCCATCATCCACCAGCACGGAGGAGAACTGAGCGTGCGGATGCAGGTGTTGGTTCCATTGACCTCTCACATTCTAAGTGAGGGCTCATCTGTTTGAGCTAATTCCCCTGCACTAGCTGTGTGACCTTGAGGGGCCGCGTGTGTTGGGGGGAGGGGTGTCACTTTGCCTCTCTTGGCGGCCATTTCCTCGTTTGTAAAATGAGGTCAGTGAACTAGATGATCTCCACAGTCATTTCTATTTAAAAACCTGTAATCCTTCTTGTTTTCGCAAATGGAGCCCAGCTGGATCTAGGCCCTGGGGAGCTATTAAAGAACAGAGCAGGTGTTGAGTGCTGGGGGGCATAGGGAGGTATGGGGGGTGGGAAGGGAAAGATAAGATTTCTCAAAAAGAAAAGGCTGGAAAAAAAAAAAAAAAAAGAAAAGAAAAGAAAAAGCTGTCCACTGAGGAGCAATGCCACGTTTACATTTGTAAAACGGGACTCTCGACACCACAGCTCTGGTTTTGGTCGGATTTCTGGGTCGCAGAGGGATGTCTAAGCAAGTGGCAGACCGTGTGAGGGATGTCAGCACGCCCCGCTACGGGCGGCATCTTGGAAGGAGAACCTTGCGTAGGACCAGCTGCCACCGGAAACAAACCGGCCCGCTCTCACTCCGGGCCCCGCGGTGTGCAAGCTGAACACATTCATCTCTAATTGCCTGCTGTCACCACATCTTCTTGCTTTTCTGAGCCACTGTGTAAACATTCGTCACATCGCCTTTACGGATTTCATTCACCAGTTTCTCTGGTTTAAGAAGCGTCCTGCCTATCTCTCCTGCCCTTGGCCGATCTCCTGTGCGCTCTCTATCCTTGACCTTGGCAGCACGTTGCCTCGTTTCAGCATCAGGTCTGCACAGCCAAGATGAATGGAGGGAAGCCTGGCTCAGGTGCCTGGGGATTTATGGCAAGGCCAACTCATTACCGACAGGTTTTGCTTCCTCTCCAACTATGAAAGCAGTCCAGGAGCCTCACAAAGGATCCTGACATCAATAGCAAGTCTTAACGGATTGGACCACAGCCTCTGATTTCATCATTCTGAAACCGGATGGCCCCAGGGGTGCCAGGCCCTGACCACGTGCCAGATGACACATTGCTTTTGTTTACACAGCTTCTGGCTTGGACGGGATGATGAACAAAGAAGAAAGATCTCAAAAAATCTTGGCCCCACTGGCCTCTATCCTGAGGAACAAGAAGTGGCTTGAACATTCTGTCTTAAATTCAGGGCCCAGAATGTGAGAGGGAGCAAGAGATTAATGTGTTAATCTTTGATTCAAATCATCTGATATTTGTCGGGTTGGACTACCTTACCCATGAAAGCTCCCTTTCTCTCAACACTGCTGGTGACAATCAGCCTGGGAAGGGGAATCGTCTGAAGCCATCAGAAGACTAGCCTCCCCTGCCTACTTTCTACAAGATCTGGCCCTCGAAATTTATCACTTCTCTTTTTCTTTAAGACTTTACTTATTTAATTGAGAGAGAGCATAAGAGGGGAGAAGGTCAGAGGGAGAAGGAGACTCCCTGCTGAACAGGGAACCCAAAGCGGGGCTCAATCCCAGGACTCCAGGATCATGACCCAAGCTGAAGGCAGACGCTTAACCAACTGAGCCTCCCAGGCGCCCTATAATTGCTTTTCCTTAACTGAAAGACACGGTCAGAGGCTTTAAGAAAATAAAGTGGTGAGTTGGACTAAATTTAAAAAGACAAACAAAAAAAACCCCAGAAACTACAATGTATGTGCACTCAACATTCTGTTTTCTTCAGCTTTAATCGTGATTATTGAGAATAGCACAAAACTAGGTAGGTAGCACCTGTGATTTGAAATTCTTGCCTCCTGAAACCACTGAAAAAGGGAGTGGTAGCAGGCATTTCAATGCCCCTCGGATGGGCTTCTGTTAGAATCCCCTGTCTGTTCACAGGCTATGGGTACCGGCTCTGTTCACTTTTGGGGCAGCCACAGATCCTCGGGTAACAAGAACATTTTTGTGTTCTGCTCACATGCTTGGATTTTGACCTTTGAAACATTTTCTCTACAATCAGTAATTGCTTGCAGGACAGCAGACTCATGGAGTTGCTCTTTGCACAAATGCTTTTAGTGCCTCCCTACACCCCATTCCCTAGACTTCTATTTAAGTGGCTGCCAAGTTCACCTATTAGCACAGTCATGTTAAAATGCAACACTCATCTCACTCTGTCTAGGATAACAATAATCACCCTCATTCCGGAGTGTCCCTGACTTGAATGTCCCGTGCAGAGAAGATGGCCAGCTTCTTTGAGATCCAGAGTGGAAGATGGTTACAGGAGTCATTCCATCGACTCTGATTTTTTTTTTTTTTCCCTTGGTCTGCTGGGGTCTGGAAGCCTTGAGCCTCTCTGTTTATACCTTCTGTGACCCACATCTCTTCTGCTGGTGAAGACTTGGTCAATATCACCAGGCTTAACAGTTGACCTTCATGCCAGAGACCAGAGATGGAAGCTGTTTACATGTTGGCCACATGTGGGCTACTCCTAAGCTCTAGCTTTTTCATCTGAAAAAGTGAAAATGGGGATAATCGAATATCTTTCTTTTTTTTTTTTTTTTTAAGATTTTGTTTATTCATGAGAGACAGAGAGAGAGATAAGCAGAAGGAGAAGCAGTCTACCTGTGGAGCAAGGAGCCCAATGGGAGACTCAATCCCAGTACCTTGGGAGCATGACCCAAGCCCAAGGCAGATGCTTACCCAACTGAGCCACACAGGTGCCCCGGATAATCAAATATCTAATCCCATAGGGTGATTGTGAGGATCAAAGGAGAATGGTGCATGTAGAGTAACAAAGTCTTGACAGGGTTTCCCCTGATTGGTGGTGACCACTTCTAATCATCCTCAACTTCAGAATAAGGGACATGTGTCTCTAGGCTGTGTACCCCGCACTTCAAACTCGAAACCTAGTATATCAAAACACCTGCAACTACAAACTATTATTATTCATAAGAAATGTATTGATAATGTTTCCCATTTGATTTGTATTGCTTCCTATTGGTGAAGATCATGTCAATGACACGGGATTTCGGACACTGACACATCATTCCGGGGAAGAGTGTGACTGTTCTCCCTGCTATGAGAGCAGGGGCAGCTGACAGTTAGCAGTTAGCATGACTTGTTATCGATGCTGAAGTATTCTTCCAAAATGCCAGGACCCCCTCTTCCAGTCCTGTGTGGGGGCTGCTGGGAAAGCACACTCGCCCTCCTGCTCGAGCAGCTGAATGAGAGCAAAGCTCAAATGTGCTTTGGGCCATTGCCCGTCTGGACTCAGATAAAAGGCATGTACAAGCTCTATCGATACAGATGGGCTCAGCAGGGATAATTCAGCTCTTCCTTTGGAGTAATTATCTGCGGTTACTTACGCACAGACATAGACATCCTCTGCCAAGCTGACATCCACCAGAAAGAGCAGGAAAAGAGATGACAGTCACTGGTCAAACTGGGTTCTGCCCCTCCATCCGGGATGCGCACACTGTCCACCAACCCAAGGACGGGAGCCAACCACCCGCCCTCCATCCCCACTGCCTGGTCCAAGGAGACTCCCCACCAGGGCCAGTATTCCCTGATACTGGGGTTCTGGAGGAAGGTCCTAGACTGATGTTGCTTTGGGGTGAGGGTGGGGCCAGAACAAGTAAGAGGATGCTGATCGAGCCTTTCCCTGTCATCTCATATGTGTGCCTGGGACACAAAGCCAAAGCAAACGGGGTTACCTGGTCCCCATTCTTGAGGCAGTTATTCCTATGTGGGGGCCAGACCCTCACTCCATGGCTCACGAAAACATGACCCACCGACTCTGCTGTTTATCTGACTGGTACCCCAGCCCTTCCTCACCACCTCCGGAGTAGAGAGAGGAGAAAAGTACATCTCTTCTCCCCAAGGCAAATCTCTCTCTTGGGGTGACTTGCCTCAAAAAGAAAGGGAGAGAAAGACTGCACAAAGCCAAACAGAACACTGGGTGTGCAGAGAACAGAGGCTGGCATCTCATTCTGTGGGTGGATGTCAGCCATGCAATCCCGTCCGGCAGAACCCTCCATCCATGAGGCAGAGCATGGAATGAGGGCAGCCCCTGAGCATGGCGAGGATGGGCACATTTCCTCCGGCGGATGCACATTGTGGAGGCAGCAGATCAAGTCCCCAGCCAAGAGGACAGGCTGGCTGGAGTGACCTTGGCAAGCAGAGGCTGGGGGTACCCAGCTGGGAGAGGCCGCGCAGGAGGCGGCCTTGGCAGCCGGTTCTGGGAGAAGGGAAAGAGATAAACGGTAAGCCAGAAATAAGCCTGAAGTTTTCAAGTGGCCTGGACTGGCCTGGATTTTTAAATAACTGAAAGTTTGGAAAAGCTCTGGGTTCTTCCTGAGACTTCATTAAGGAACAAGACTCGAGTTGATGGAAAGTGGCAGACAGCAATGATGGGGAGAAGTCAGTGCATTCCATGTTTGTGCCCCAAGCATGTGACCAAACACAGCAATGATGACTACCCAGCAATCCTGAGTACCCCACAAGACACGCCGATTCCGACTGTGGATACTCAGTGCACTCCATTTAACCTGTCAAAATATGAAATGAGCTCTTGCTTCACTTCTCTAGAAGATAAATGTATGTCTTCTATTTCCTAATTTTTTTCACTTATTAGAGAATATTTTGCACAATTGCCTTGTAAATGATTTTCTTACAAGGTTCAAACCTTCAGATATTCACATGCTTGTTACGTTTGCCATGCGACTAATAAGTAATGCTTTTTTTTTTTTTTGAAAGATGTTAGGATAACTCCTATGTTCTTCAGACATGCTGGAAGATAACTGTAGTATTTTTATCTTCTGCTAAATCTTTATATGATTATATAGTTTTAATATATTGTTCTACTTTTCAAACATTCTAGGAAATGAGGACTAAAAAAAATGACAAAAATCTTTGGATGCCTAAGTAGCTCAGTGGGTTAAGCATCTGTCTTTGGCTCAGGTCATGATCTTGGGGTCCTGGGATGGAGCCCTGTGTCCAGGCTCCCTGTTCAGCGGGGAGTCTGCTTCTCCCTCTCCTTCCGCCCCTCTTTGCTCATGCTCTCTCTCTCTCTCTCAAATAAATAAGTAAAATCTTTTTAAAAAAGGACAAAAATCTCAACCATAAAGCAAAGAAGCAAAGAGTTAGAGAGATGATCAAATGAGCTTTCTTTTAATCAAAACTATCAATATAAAATGTAATTAACATTACCCTTCACTCAAGAACCTCGCTTATCCTAGGGGGGCGATATGATGACATTGCCAGATAGTTGCCATGGAAACTGCTGTGTCTTTGCTTCTGGGTCAAAAAGTCCAGGGCAAAGGATATCGAAAGATTGATGTCGGGGTTATGGGGAGACTTTCACTAAAGGAAGTTCCTGGATTCATGAATATTCACACCTTACAGAGACGATGGATTATACCATGGTGACCTCCAGAAACCGACTTACCACTTGCAGACCGGACCAGCTTCCATTTAGTAGAATTTCTATGGAGATGAATCTTTCAAATGAAGAAAAACAGTCTGGAAAAATTGGGGGTTAAATAAGACTTCATTTTGACCCTGAATTCTTATTCCAAAGTCCACGGACTTTCCGTATCCACAAAAGCTCCCAATGTGGCTGGTTCAAACGAACAGACTTCATCCATACTGATAACTGGAGGTCACCAATGCAAACTATACTTTAAAATTGTCCTAAAACTTTTTCAGGCCTCCTTCTTTAGCTGCTCTTCTGATCACAAGGGTCCAGAAGCATCCGGCATCACTACAGCAAAATACATGCATCGAGAACCCTGTGACTGCACCCCCCAACCTTTACCTCCACACCCAGCCATTCCTGCATTGTGTAACTCTTGTAAGATTTGCAGGAGGTGATTCTGCCCTCATTTCTAGCCACGGGTCCCTACTGCTCTCACTCTGTGGTTCCCAACCTTGTGTGGGAACAGCTTGGTTATGACAGTTTCTATTCTCAGGTTCGGATTCAGGGGTGTGGAGTGGGGCCTGAGAATCTGCATTTCCAACAAGTTTCCAGGTGATCTTGATGCTGCTGGGTTTTCTGTTATTTGCTGCTAAAAGCACCTTCAGTGATACAACAGAGAAATTCCAGAAGCATCCTGTTAACATTCAGGAGATGAAAACCCTGTGTGCCCCAGGGAGTGGGAAACTAGGGGTGGGTTTGCTGCAGAGCAGTGGGTCTCGGCCTCAACAACACATCACGGTCACCTGGGGAGACCTAACTCCTGCTGTCCAGAGAGTCTCATTTTATTGCTCTGGGTGGGGCCTGGGCAGCAGTACTTTTTAAATTTCCAGAGTGATTCTAGTCTACAGTGCACCCAGCGATGAAAATGGCTGCATTATAAAATAAGTTTTCCAAGACTGTGTGTGTATGTATGTATGTGTGTTGAGGGAAGAGACCAGATGGGGATGGTAGATGACCTTAAGTTTTTGTCCTTTTCAGTGAAAGCAAGGGACCCAGTACTCTCTGTCATGGGAACTGACCTAGCTGGCCCTACAGATCCAAATGGCTTTTAGGGAAGATAGTTTGTCTGTGTCCTGCATCTCCAGGTAAATAAAACAAGATTCAATCTCTATGCAATTTTGCAAGTGGGACTTGTCCCACTTGACTCAAGTCGGAAGCCGAAGTAGACAGGCAAAAGAGAAGTAAACAGAAAACAGTGAATTATAAAGTACACAATTAAGAGAATTTAAACAGTAGAGATCATATTTGCCTTACAATTCACCTTGGACTTGAATAATGATAGCTACTACTTACACAGTATTTATTGTGTTCCAGAGACTGTCCTTTGTGATTTCATCTATTACCTAATGGATTCCTTTTAATGACCTCTAAGGAGGACACTGCCTTTATCATGATGCTTTTAGAGATGAGATGATCGAAGCCCAGAGAGGCTGGTCACAAGGTCACACAGGCAGGGAGTGGGAGAGCTGGAATCTAGACCTGGACAGTCTATGTAATCAAACACTGTGGCAGATGCTACCCTTTTGTTAGTACTGACTCTTGGAATATCTAACTTACTCACCCAACAGAGAAAAGCAGACGGCTCCTCTGTCTTGCTCCTTATTTGCTCCACTGTTCTACTGACGGTCAGTCATAGCAATAGGTTGATCAACGGTCTTGGTTTGTCCAGGATTTTATGACTTTAGCACTCAAGGTCCTATATCCAGGGAAACCTACCACATTGCCCTACTTGGCACCTTGACACCTTTGGACCCCCTAAAATTTAACTAGTGCGTCCCAGTCATTGCAATATACAATGTCTCAAAATGACTCATTTCTTTGCAACTGACCTTTGCTACAGAACAAAAGAAGCCATGCCTCCCAGTGTCTCCTTTTGGATATGATCACAATGGCAGAAAGATAAACACAAGAATGAACGTGTCACATTCATGGAAAATAAACACTAATTTGTTTTTGGCAGAACCCAAAACAGGAATTCATGTAAAAAGAATGACTCATGTCTCTTCAAGACAATTCTTTTTAAGTTGGATTATTTAAACAGAAAGAAATGTGACAAAATGCTTATAATGAGGCAAATAGTGAGTTCTCATGAAAATGTAATGGTGTAGTTTCAGCTCAAGGTACATCAAAGGTTTGCTGGCAATGTGATGATAGGGTTTCACAGAATCAGACTTTACAGTGGTGTGCCTGATCATAAAGACTATAGAATCTCTCGCATAATAGAGGAGTCACATTTCTCACCTAATCCCTGAAAGGCTAGTTCCTCACATCTAAGTGGAATTCATTCTTTTTTTTTTTTTAAGATTTTATTTATTTATTTGACAGACAGAAATCACAAGTAGGCAGAGAGGCAGGCAGAGAGAGAGGAGGAGGTAGGCTCCCTGCTGAGCAGAGCGCCTGATGTGGGGCTCAATCCCAAGACCCTGCGATCATGACCTGAGCTGAAGGCAAAGGCTTTACCCGACTGAGCCACCCAGGTGCCCCTAAGTGGAATTCATTCTTAATGATAGTTCATTCAACAAAACACTGCTGTCTAAGATAGAATCTCATTTTATAAGGCCGTCTGGCTCCATGTTCATTTATTACAACATCTCTCTCCAGCTAAGGACACACATCATCATCATGGATGCATTGATGGTATCTTCTTTTGTTATGTGCCTTTCAACTACCATCAAATTTAGCTTCTACAAGGGTCATTGGTAGAGTATGGAACTGCTGTGAGCTAAACTTAACACTGATGCCCAGCAAGGAATCACATATGTGTTCACCATACAGTGGGTGCTCTTCATGTAACTCTAAGGCCCCAGATGTTTGAAAGGAGCTCTCGTTCATTCTAATTACTTTCCAAAGGGGCACTGCCATTTACCTCAGCAGCAGACATCTTTAGAACTCGGTGGTTTCTTACGCCCTCACTGGATGGACGTGAATTATCATTTGCTAACATCAAAGCAGGGATCACAAATAGGAACCAGTTATCTCTTCCCTGACACCCACCCAGTGTGACTCTGCTTGCTTCTCAGCCTCCACATGAAATGGAAGGTTAACAGCTACAGGATGGTCTGCACGATGGTCAGTGAGGAGAAGGTGGCTTCAATCTAAAAAGTCAACATAAAGAAGACTCCAAGACTATTCTTCACCCTAAATGTTATCGATTTTAAGGGCAAACAGTGCTCTGCCACAAATTCTGTCCGAAGAAGACATCACAATGCAGAAGGGGAGAGTTTGATATTTTTTTACCTGCTCATCCTGATCAGATTAAAACCAAGTCAGCTTTGAGGCAACCAGGTGGCTCAGTTGGTTAAGCGACTACCTTCGGCTCTGGTCATGATTCTGGAGTCCTGGGATCCAGCCCTGCATCAGGCTCCTTGCTCAGCAGGGAGTCTGCTTCTCCCTCTGTCCCTCCCCCCTCTTGTGCTCTTTCTCTTTTTCAAATAAATAAATAAAATCTTTAAGAAATTTATATATATATATATATATATATACATATATATATATATATATATATGTCAGTTTTGTGTGAAAAATACCTTCCAGCCTTTAAGGGCCAAGGCTCAAGTTGGAAAACATCATGGATCCTGAAAGTCTGAAAATTGTGTTTTGATTTTTAAAAAAACACAACATTTTGAGCATTTAATGTGTTCATGCCAAGAATGTAGATACTCTTCAAAAACGCCACTTCTAACAATACCTTTGAACAATAAGTTGTGGTTTCATTTTCCTTTTAAAAGCAACATTTATTATTCACTAATTGATTTAGCTATCTTGAAAAGAGCCAGTAGGTTTAAAAGAAATAATTGCTTGACAAGCTTCTCCTTTTTTACTTCTGGAACATATTAATTTTACTTCAGTAAGCACCTCTGCTCCATTGGCAAGCCTTCTAAAGCCAAAACAAACCCAACAATTTTGTTCACTGTAATCAAAGTTACTAGTTATCACTCAGGTAACTCGAATTAGAAATTCAGATTTTCTTTCTTAAAAACTTCCGTGGAATGTGTCAAGCAATAAGTAAAGATGACTTCTTAGAGATAATATTAGAAACTCGGTGATTACATCATCGTTCAGGTATAATTAGAAATAGTGGACATGACTTTTTCCTGGGCACTCCACTTAGCAATCGCTACCCAGGAGGAAGCCCTACTGGGAGAGGTAAATGCATCCTGGGGGTTAATGACAGCCCACGGATTGCCAATGCACTGAGTGGATGCCAAAATTCCATTAATCCCAACGAATCATCTTGCCCCAGGATGCGCTACCCTGTTAAGCGGTTCAGACAATTATAGCTTATACAAATAGTCTGGAAATACATGCACTGACTTACAGAATGCATTCCCCCGCTGCTTGAATTCTGCACTCTGCATGGCAAAACAAAAGAAAACAAAACCAAAAAGGGAATTTTTTTTTTCTGCTTCTGGTTCAACTTAATTATGCTAATAGTCCGTTCTCTGTAAAACTAGTGAGAGGGAACTGTGATAGGCATTTCCAAAAATCCCTTCAGAGTTGAAACTGCCTCCTCTGGACTTGAGAATCCATTAGAACACCTCACATTCACATCCCAACAAGTCCAGAGCATTCTGACAAGACTACAAAAGATTTCACTTAACCATAAAAGTGCATGATTTTTTTGCAAACCCATTTCCTGGAATTTGATAAAGATAAATAAATGGCAGTCCATCATAGCTAAGAGCCATAGGGCATGAAAAAATTATCTGTTCATTATTTTAAATTTCTGTTTTCAAAACAGATCACAAATGGGTCATGCATTTCTTTTTCTTTCAGAGCCATAGATGAGAACTCATGCATGGGGCATGAAACAATGCCCTCAGTCATAAGCTAAGGACACCCCTCTCAGCCTCTCCCTCAGTGACCCCTGAAATCCTTTAAAATACCTCTGACAGAACATCAACCCCATTCTAGTGAAGTGCTCTGTTTATTTATCTCTCCCATGCCCCTAAAGAGTGTAAGCTCAGCCTGTGTCTTTATGTTTGTGTTTATCTCGTCTAATGCCGAGTCCATGGCCTGGCACATAGTAGATGCTTAATTAAAGTGTGTTGAACTGAACCATAGGGTTAATAGTTTCAATGATGTCCTAAAAGAGAGGCCAAATGGTGGCCCAAAACATACCTTTGATCAGACAAACAGCATTACAACCCCCTTCATCTGGCCCTTCCCTTGCCCTCCTTATGGTTCTTGGACAGACTTATCTTCATGAACTAGAAATATCTGAAACCAAGCTCTCTAACCTATAAATATGAGAACCTTCTGTAAATTAAAATCAAATCCACCTACAGTCAGAGATGCCATTTATCACAACACTTGGAAAAAGGCAGGAAAATAGTGGAAAAACCTCAGCAAAGATAGTGAAAAATTTTAGAGGGGCTGAGATTGCAAGAATTTTAGACTAATTAGGATGGTATTTTAGAAAAGAGAAAGTGGAATAATCCAGATCTAGACCCGTGATGAGCATTCTTCTGGATAATTAAGGAAGATTAAAAATGCCTAACTTGGTGCTTTTGTTTTGAATGAAAATATATTTAGAATGGCCCGGAAGGTGGAATGAATTTTATTTTTAAGGACTGCGTACTGACATCATAGAAGAGTGCCAATGAGAAGCTTGCCCAAATATCACAGTCAGGAACTGTCCACACTCAGTTGCCAAGATCAAAAAAAGGGCCAGTCTCAGGGGCAGAGGCTGAACTCTGCTGACCCACCTCCTTGGTGTAGAAGTCAAGAGGCAGGTCCCAGAGGAGACAGAAAATGTTGTGTTCAAATCCTTATTATGTTTTCAACATTTCTGGAACTTCCTTGGTAGAGGATTATATCTAAGCACTATGTTGCAACCCTGACTTGAAGGTAATGTCATCCATCTGGTCTCCCCGTCTTTATTCCCACAAATCAGCTTCTTTTCGCTCTTTAAGTGCATTCACGTTTGAAAGTTTGTGATCCAGAGCCCCACTGTCTAAGAGGGCATCTTGGTGTTTGTGGGGAAGCAGTAGGACAGATGCTAGCAAGGTTTGCTAAACTCCTCCCTTCCGAATGACTAAGCAGGGAGGGGACAAACTGACAAGTTTAGAGAGCAGGTCATAGCTTCTGGAGCATATCTGTGGCCAGGAGGGCAAAGAAGATCTTTCATGCTATTTCTAAGGATTTTAGCATCTCCATCATATTCCCTTGGGACCCAGTTTTTGTCACGTGACAATAAGTCCCTAATGGATTTGAGTAAGGAGCCTCTGTTAACTTCTAATCTGTTACCCTGCTGGAGAAATCAGTATACAACCCAGTTAGAAGCACTTCATCTGAGGACCCTAAATTCAGGACAATAGTAAAAGGATTTTGAGCCCCCGCACAGGTCTGGAGAGGAGGAAGTAATGGCCAGAGAGATATGTTCTAGGTCCCTCAAGTCCTGCCACACTGGACTGGTCTGCTCTTTCCAAGATGACGGACTCATCATAGGCTTGGGTGTCCACTGCCCAGTTGCCATGTTCATACCCTGGGGAAGGAGCCAAGGAGGGGAGTGAACAAGGACTGGAGGGACCACACACAGGAGGAGATTGAGACCTGCTGATGCAAGGTCCGCTTCCTCAAGTTCCTCTACACAGTGGTACGGCCACAAGATCCTGTCCTTTCCCAGGTCAGCCCCCTTTGCCTTGACAGAGTCATGACCATCATTATGCAGACATGCACAGATTTTAAAAGTTGGAGGAAAACAGACCTCTCCTGCTGCTGACCTCTTTTAGCAGGGACTTGGAAACTTTGAAGTGTATGCATGTATGGTGCTCAAACACACACACACACACACACACACACACACATGTCCACACACACCACACATACACACACACAAACCACAATACACATACCACACATGTAAACCACACACACCATGCATACACACACACCACACGTGCACACATACCACATACATATACACACACTATACACACAACACACACAATACACCCACAATACACACACTACACACCACACATACACATACCATATATGTGAACCACACAAATACACACACAATACATACATACATACCACACGTGCACACATATCACACCAAACTCACATTATACATACTACACACATATACACACACTATACCACACCACACATACCACACACATACATCATATATCCACAACACATACACACACACACCACATGCACACATACCACACATAAGCACAGACCACATCACATTCCCACACTACACTGACACCACACACATACATACACACTATACTCCCACCACACACACCGCACATATACACACACACTATACTCACACCATACACCACACGAACACATACACCACACTTACCTCACATACACACACTACACACACCATACATACACCACACATAAACATACCACACATGCCACACATATACACATGCCATACACACATACACACCTGCCACATACATACCAGACACACGCTTTTAGTTCCAGCAGTATAATTATGACTTCAACACCATTGAACGCAAAGGGAAAATAATGAGGTTTCAAAACTTCTAGCTAGTAGCAACCTGTTTGTGGATAAATGAAAATTCAAGTGAAAACCATTGACTTTTCTCCATAGCCCAGTGGGAAAAAAAAAGGGATATTGACTAAACTTTACCTTCGATCATTAGAAAACAAGCTAGCTCATGAGGTTGGCCCAATATAATAGGAGCTTTAATTCATAGGCTGTCAAGTTCAGGTCCACAGTGGGACTTTGCTGCAATTACTCACCTCTCCAGCTGTTTTTAATGCCCATTCCCACTAACCCGTGTGCCACACAGCTTTGCCGAAACAGAAGTTTTGATGCTACAATTTTACACAGCCAATTTAGAGTGACCACTAGGATATTTACAGCAGCTGAAAAAACAAATTACTAAATGTTAAGGTTCTTTTTTTTTTTTTAACTAAGTCCTTTGAACACCTAACATCCTCATCCTGTACCAGCACCGTCTCCTGCTTCTCCATCCCGTCTTTGACCACAAAGCTTCACAGGTAAAGGGTTGAGGATGCGATGGGTCCACCTGCTGTGCACATCGCTTCGAGAAAACACTTGTAAAAGCTGAATATTTATTCTATGTCCCACAATGGGAGACATGGTCAAAACATTTCCAGTATGAAAAAGCCTCTGTAGGTCCAGAAACCCGTTTTACAGGACTAACAAGTCATAGCAGAATTCAAAGCCTGAACCATCCTTAACATGCTTGTAAAACAGACACATTAACCAGAATGCCAGTTAACTAACTCACGGTGGGAAATAGAGCTGACAAGTCGGCCAGGATTCTCATGATGTCTAGTGACTGCATTCTTTCCTCATAATAATGGCTGCATGGGAGATCAAATCATAACCATAAGGCTACTTCCATGGTCCGAAATCAGGGGGCAAAGAGCTGGATGGATATATTCATTTTCTGGAACTGCCACAACACAGTACCGCAGATGGGGCGGCACGGGGCTTAAACCACAGAAATTTATTTCTCACAGTTCACTCCAAGATCAACGTGTCCCCAGAGCTGGCTTCTTCTGTGACCTCTCTCTTTGGCTTGCAGATGTCCCCCTTCTCCCTGTGTCCTCACGTGGTCCTCCCTCTGGATGCCTGTGTCCAAATCTCATCTCTTCCTCTTACAAGGACACCACTCAGAAGATTGGATTAGGGCCCATCCATATGACCTCACTGTACTTTAAATATCCCTTTAAGGACTATTTCCAAATATAGTTACATTCTGAGGTATTGAGAGTGAGGATTTCAACCCATGGATTCTGGAGAGATGCAATTCAGCCTGTAGCAATAGATGACCTTCGAGGCTAGTTCACCAATGTCTTTGTAGCTCAGTGCACTCATCCTCATGGCAAGGTCAGCCCACTGAGTAGATGTGCAGCTGGGCAGTCTCTTCAGGGACCATCTCTGACAGCCCGGGGTCTGCATTCTGAGTTCAGTGCTGCAAAGTTTCTTCAGAGTATTGCTTGCGAGGTTAGATCTTAGCTTCCTGAGTCATAGATTTTATTTTTATTTTATTTCAGCCCTGCCTCTCTCAACCAGCATCTTACCTGCATCTGGAATTTTCCTAAACTCTTGAGTCACACATTTCCTCCTTCCCGTCTCCTCTATCCATAAGTGGCCAAACCTACCCACACAGTGAATTTCATTAGTTTAACTCACAGAGGGCAACCTATTCCAGAATTCTTCATTATCCTTTTTGGTCACCACTAATTCATTGATTAAAGAAACAGGAATTAGGATAGAGCCATAAAGACTTCTCATGGAAATGGCATTAACACCACAACCTTCCCTCTTTGTTTTAAACCTGTCAGCAAGCACACACACATTTAATTTGAATGAGCTGAGTGCAGTTAAAAATGAAAGGAACCATATATCGACTAGAAATGGGCACAGCTTTCAATGACACTAGAGCTGAAGGTTGGTCCTGTGTCACATTGTCCACTGGCTTGATGACGGGTCCTGCAAGGTCCTCTGCATGGCCATGGAGGTCAGGCCACTGCGGTGAGAGATGCTTCTGGACAGGAAGTTCCAGGAAACCAGATGGAGACAACTTTTAGAGCTGCCAGACAGAGAGAAAAAAAAAATGAAGGGAAAACTTGGACAAGAACCTACTTACGATTCCACAGCAAACTGTCATTTTTAATCATGTGAAAAAACATTAACACCAAAGAAGATAGCAACAAACCACAAAATGGAATAACTCTCCTCCCAACTAGGGAGATAGTGGGGTGCAGACTTGTCCTGCTCAAGTTTGATGCATATCACAATCACCGGGGGATATTGTTAGAAATACAGACCATAGCCCTGCAAGTGCCAGAATAGGCGTGGAATTGCCAGATACAATGGAAGACAATGAAAATCTTTTAGCATAAGTATGACTCGAATATTGCACGCGATACACTTATCCATGCAATATTATATCCATGCAAAAATAATGATTCATTGTTTATTTAAAATTCAATTTTAACTAGTCATCCTTTTTATTTCCTTTTGGTTTTTGCTAAGTCTGGCAAGCAACTCTGCTTCCCACAAAGTGGAATAATAGACCATTCTGAAATGCTCTTAACATAAGGATGGGTAAGGGCCTCAAAGAGGTAAAGGAAGAAATAACATCCATTTAATCGAACCACAAAAGCATGAATTAAAACTGGTCAGAGTAGCCAATCACCTCCGGAAACAATAATGTACTTTGCCACGGAAATTAACTTTTTGCAAGTTAACAAACTAGATAAACTCATGACAGGGCAAAGTTAAAGTAAGAAAGGATATGGTATGAAGCAAATGATCTGGAATGCTCTGCAGAGGGACATGGAGATAAAATGCACGAGAATTTAAAAGACACAGAGGGAAGAGCAGAAGGCTTCCTCGTGCATCTAACGGGAGCTCTGTTCGAGAAGATGCAGGGGCAGAAATCTGAATTAAAGGAAAATGGGTTCAGAGCTCTCCACAACTGAAGAAGGACAGAGGGACACCTACCGTGGTGATTACATAAGCACAAACAAAAATGCACATGTAGAATCCATATAGTAAAATGCAGAATGCCAAGGATAAAGATAAAATTTTTTTAAGCCACAAGAGAGAAACAGGTCAGACAGCTACAAAGGGAACATTTATGATGGTGGGGGTTTCACTGGGCCATTCAGGCTGGAAAAGCAGATGATAAAATCAAAAGAGAGTTTGCCACTCCCACCCCCCACAAACCCGCTTTGGTGGAACTACAGAGGCATGGGAGCCACCTGAGGGGACTTAAACCTCAAGGGTCCCAGTCCACACACCTTACCTGTCAGATCACAGCCTCTGAGGAGGGGACCACTGGTCTGCATGAACCTAAACGTGTGGGAAGGGGATGGGAATGGGGGGTACACTTCCTCTGACTCTAGTACAATGAAATTAAAAATCACCAATTACAGAAACTGATTTTAAAATTCAGATAGGTAAGTACATTCTGCAAAGATCAAAGGTAAAACAACAACAACAACTTGCCCCCCTAGATGATAAGACTTCCTAATAATTAAAACCGTGAGAGAGGTACAGGGGTAGACCTGCACCGCATAAAAAGCCCCCAAAACAGATCTGAGTACACGCCTATGAAATTTTAATACATCATAGAGAAGGAATTACAAATCAATAGGGAAAGGATGAACTGTTCAATAAATAGTGTTGAGACCACCAGCTTCCCATATGGAGAAAAAATGGAAAGATTAAATCCCTGTCAAATTAGAAGGTACAAAAATTTATCCACATCAAGTTAAAGGTCAAAACATAAAAACATGAAACTCTTGGAAGAACATACTGAGATATGGATCATACCCTTAGAATATTGGAATGAGAAGGATTTCTTTTAAAAATCAGCATAAACATAAACATGCATATACTTGTAAAGAAAGGTTTATTTTTTATGTAATGAAATCTATCAGTCTAGAGATAAAAGCTATTAAGGAAGGACATGACATAAAGGTCTACACTGAAGTTTTCAAATCTTTTTTACAACAAATATTGGTATCAACAACATTAAAACAGGGACATCTGGGCGGCTCAGTCAAGTGTCAGCTCAGGACAGGATCTCTAGGTCCTGGAATTGAGTCCCACATTGGGGTCCCTGCTCAGCAGGAAGTCTGCTTCTCCCTCTGCCCCTACCCCTGACACTTGTACTCTCTCTCTCTCAAATAAATAAATAAAATCTTTAAAAATAAACATTAAAACCTTAACCATATACTTCTCACTCTAGAAGAAACCAGTGTTACTAATTTCCTATGTGTTCTAGATGTATTGCTAAGAATTTTAGTAGAGTGAAGGGAACACAGACCTGAGACAACTTTTTAAGGTCAAAGAATGTACTTACACCCTCGTTGTAAATGTCACCAAGAGGGGTGTGGTCATCAGACTCAGCAGCACGTAGCAGACTTCCGCTAAGCACTAAGTGTCAGCCGCTACATTAAACTGTTTTCATGTAGCATTTCACTTAATAACCCAGTCCACCCATAGGAGGTAGTTACAACTGTTATCCCTATTTTTAGAGGAGAGGAAAGAAATGGAACTTTGGGAGCATAAGTGTTATGGGTTGAATTGTGTCCTAAAAATTCACCTGTGTGAGTGTATTTGGATAGAAGGACCTCAAAGAGGAAATGAAGGTATAATCAGGTTGTATGGTGGGCCCTGACCCAAGCTGAAAGGTGTCGTCAAGAGAAGAGGAGGTCTGGACCCAGGAAGAGATACCAGGGATGCACATGAACAGAGGGAAGATGCTGCTAGATCACCAGGAGAAGACAGCCATCTACAAACAAGGAGAGACGCCCCGGGCGGGGGGGGGGAATACTAATACTAATTCTAATAATAATAATATTTAATTTGAATTAATTCAATTAAAATTAAATGAAATTTAAGAAAAAGAAGAGGAAACTAAAACTGCCAACACCTTGATCTTGAACTTCCACTTTCCAGAACTGTGAAAAAAACGATTTCTGTGGTTTGCACCACCCAGTCCCTGGTACTTTGTTCTGAACTAATAGAGCAATACACTAATTTGCCCAGTGTCACACCCCACCAATAATTTTGCCACCAAGAGCAGTACCTATATACAAATAATTTACACCCTTAAAATTGGCTTTTACCTCCCTGTTGGGAGGGGCAATTGCTTCCACCCACCTACTGATAGATGATCCTGGGAAAGAACCTCTCCTGACTTCAAAGACTCTGATAGCAGTTTACCCGTCAGTGCGAAGGGCCCCGTGTTGCTATAATCCTCTTTTCTTCTTCTCACATACAGAAAGCTAGGTGCAGGAGGGTTTACAGCTCTGCGTGCTGCCGGGAGTGCTAGAAAGGCAAACCAATCTTGTTCAGGGATTAGCAGCAATAAAGATCGGATTCTCCCTGAAGGAAATGCTTAGAAAATGATAGCAGAGCTGGCGGGTGGGAGCCAAGCAAGGGAACAACTTGTAGGGCCAAGCGGAACCTAAACTGAACCTTGACTATCCCTCCAGGGTTGACGCTGACCCAAGAAACTAGGGCAAGGAAGCCAATGGCAAGGGAAGAGCCTCCTCTCCTTGATCCAGAGGCCCCTGAGATGGGGACGCGTGCAGCCTATTCAGAAGTATTGATGTCACCTACAAAGGAGGATGGAGTAGGGAGGAAAAGAAAGGCTCAGGATGAGCTAGAAGAAGTAGGTACCAAATTCTTGGGCTTGGTAAGATCCTTATTCATTTTTCTAAGCAGAGGTTTTAACCCTTTACTTGCCCCAGCCCTGGCTCCCCGCATGGCCAGAGGATGCCTGTGTCACCCATAAACTGGCCGACTGAGTGCAAGCCCAGCACACCCCCGCCTCCCTGTAAGGGGGAAGGTAGGTAGAGTAGGGCAACTTAGGACGCCTCTCCTGTCCTACGTTGCCCTATCTCTGAAGATTCTTCTGCTGCCTATGGACTGGCCATCTTCTCTCTCCCTTGGGACTTGTTTTATTTCTCAGGCTCATCTCCTGGCTTAATCACAGTCAGCTCTGTCCTTTCCTCATTTCCATAACCGACTCTCCATTTAAGTTACCACAACCTCGAGCTCTTGTCCCACATGAGTGGGCTTCCTGCTTCCAGCCTTCCAGCTCATTCACGCCCTTCATCCAGAATTGTCACGTTTACTCCTCCAGTAAGACTTCAACGATGCTTCCTTGTCCACAGGATACAATCCAAACAAGTTAACCTGGCGAACATGGCGGGCACCAGCTCAGCCCTCAGCTCTGTCCCCCGGCCCCAAGGAGCACACTGGAGTCAGCCTCCTTCTCTTCCTGAAGTTTCTAATGCTTGTCACGCTCTCTTGACTATGGGTTCTGTCCATGCTGCTCTGTTTGTTTTTAAAGATTTTATTTATTTAATTATTTGAGGAAGAGCAAGAGAGAGCAGGAGCGGGGGGGGCAGGGAAAAGCAGGCTCCCCACTGAGCAGGGACCCCCCCCCCTCACCCATGCAGTACTCGATCCCAGGACTCTGGGATTATGACCTGAGCCTAAGGCAGACCCTTAACCAATTGAGCCAGCCAGGCCCCCTGCTCCGTCTCTCAAAATGCTCTCCCCACCTCACCACCTGCCTCCTTCAGCCTCAATCAGCTCTTCCATCCAAATCCTGGTTAGACATTATTACCTCCTCTGTAGAGCTTTCCCTGCCTCCCTCCCCATGGACCAGACAGTCCTTGATTGTGGTCAGAGGCCGTGGGTGGGCTCCCCAGGGCACCCTTGCACCCCCAACAGGAGCATTTTGAAGAGGGAGTCTGTGAGGCTGTCCCTGCCATTAGCTTCTGTACTCATGTCCTATTGTTGCTGTTTCAAATTACCACACGTTCGGGGGCTTAAAATGACACAAATACATCGCCTTACCATACTGGAGGTTAGAAGTGGGAAAGAGGTGTGAGCGGGGCCCTGCTCCTTCCAGGGGTCTGAGGGGACAGTGCGTTTCCTCACTTCACCAGCTTCTGGAGGCCACCTGCACTCCTTGGCTTATGGCCCTTCCTCCACGACAGCCAATCTGTCTCGGACATTGACCCCTCCCATAGGGAATCCTGTGATTCAACTGGACTCCCCCCCCCCACAGAACCCAGAAAAATCTCCCCATGGCAAGATCCTCAATTTTATCACATCTTGCCTATGAAACAGGTAACAGATTCATGGCTTCAGGGCTGAGGATGTGGACGTCTTTGTGGGGCCGTTATTCTGTCTGCCCCCATACCCCTCAAAGTAAGAAGCAGATCTTGTTTATAACTGTAGCCCAGTACATTATAAGCTGTAAACAGTAAATGGATTATGAAACAGATTATGAAACTCACGCTCAGGTGGATCTGTTCCCTCGGCCCACAAATAGGTTCAATTCTATCTTGTTCTGGAAAAGGAGGAGAGAGAGAATAAGAAGGAGGAGAAGGAGGAGGAGGAAGGGGAGTTACAGGAGGAGGAAGAACTAAAGAAAGATGACTTTTTATTTGATTCCTTCTAGAGATTGCCTGTCCTTTTCACCAAGTCTTTTGAAAAATTGTCCCACCTTCCTCCCTCAGCCCACCACAGCTGACCTCCCTATTTTTCAGCAACGTCTCCAACTAAAGTGGCTCAGAAGGTCCGCCATGATCTCTGCACTGGCCATGTTTTGATCTCCACAAATCCCTCCGCTGCATTCAACATAGTTGACTATTTGCCATTTCTCCAAGCCCTTTATCCCCTAGACTTTCCTGACCTGACTTCCTCCTTTTCCTCCCCATTCTGTTCTGATGGTGTCTTCCAGATTCCTCTTCTCTTGAAGTGTTCCTCCAGGTGTTCACTATAGGCTCTCCCCAAGTGATGGCATCCATTTCTCTGTGGTATGGACTCCCTAAGCTATGCATCCAGTCCCAGTGCTAACTACAGTAGTGTTCTATTGCAGTAAACAAATTACGACAAACTTAGCAACATTTATTACTTCACAGTGTCCTTGGCGCTACAGTCCAGGTAGGTCTGAGCTTTCCTCAGGGTCTCACGAAACCACTATCTAGATGTTGCCCTCCTACATTCCTTCCTGGAATTCAGCACCCCATTCCAAGCTCCACGTCATTGTTGGCAGGATTTAGTTCCTTGTGGTTATAGCACTAGGTCCCTGATTCCTTGCTGACTGCCAGCTACAGTCAGTTTCAGCTCCTAGAAACCCTTACAATTCTCAGCCATATTGCCCTCACAGGCCCTCTCAGGACACAACAGCTCACTTCTTTAGTGTCAGCAAGCAAATATCTCACTTTGAGTTTCTTCGTTCAGAGAAGACCCAAACCCTCCTTAAAGAACTCACCTGATTAGGTCGGACCCACCCAGGGTAATCTCCCATTTGATGTACTCAAAGTCAACTGATCAAAGGCTTAAATTACATCTATAAAATCCCTTCACCACCTATTCATGGAAGCGATGTCCCATCCCTTTTGGCAGATTCTATTGGTTGGAAGAAAGTTACAAGTCACCCCATATATATGCACTCAAAAAAAGAGGGTTTTACAAGGGCATGAGGCATTGGGACTCCTTTGAGAATTTTGTCTACCATACTGACCTTCAAATTTATCTATCCAGTTGCCTCCTAGTTATCTATCTGAGACATCACAGGTATTGATAAATAAATTTTGACCAAAAGTATATCAATAAACTTTTTCTTAAAATTTGCCCTTCTTCTTCTTTTCCAAAAGCCCATTAAACATGACCCAGCTACCCAAGCCAAAAGCATGGTGGTCATCTTTGACTCCTTATTCCTTCTCAAAACTCACATTCAGGCAACATGGAACTGAATTGACCCCCTTCTTCCTTTTCTACATCCTCATCCTTTTCAGGCAATGACCTTCCTTTACCTGGACAACTACAATAGTCTATAGGTCTTTAGTCCCCTGCTCTCAGTCTTACCCACCCAAATCCACACTACACTCAATGCTCTTTCACAGTTAAGATTATCTTCTTTTGTGGCTTTTGAAGCACTACAAAAATGTGGCAATGAGCATTTTCCATGAGGATGAGATACAACTTTCTAAGTTTAAGGTAGCCAGGCAGGACGGTCAAGATAGCACGTCCAAACCAAGAAAAGAAGCTTAGCCTGAGTGCTGAGCTCCAAGGCCAGCCCTGGCTATGATTGGCTCCTTGAGTCTGATTTCCGCATCTGTCATTCATTCCATCCACCGTGCCTCTCCCTTAGAGTTACCAGGTGCGAAATACAGTCAATACCTGCAGAGCACAGGTGTTGTCATTTTTGTGATGCAGAATTTCATTAAAATGTCTCTCAAATTGGGGCTCCAGTCTGTTAAGTGGCTGCCTTTGGCTCAGGTCATGATCTCAGGGTACTGGGATCAAGCCCTACTCTGGGTTCCATGTGCAGAAAGAAGTCTGCTTCTCCCTCTCCCTCTGCTGCTTCCCCTGCTTGTGCTCCCTCACTCTCTCCCTCTCTCTTTCTTTCAAGTAAATAAATAAAATCTTTTTAAAAAAATAACTCTCAAATTTAGGAGGACTGATGTAAGTTCTTCCACTGCCCTACCAGATGGATAATCTTCCACAGTATTTTTAATGGGACCATACACCTGCCCATAACTGTCTCTAAGAGGATTTATGAGGAAATTTCTCCAGTCCTATTAGAAAAATGGTGTGCAGTCAATTCACTAAATTATTTTTCCTCTCTGGCCGATCTGTTCTGCTTTTACACTGTGTCGATCTTCATGTTTGAACACTACAAAATACCTTAGTAACTAAAATGCAAAATTCACCTCAGCTTTGCAATGTCTTTAAGCTAATTTCTAAAACTATTGCAGCTCTTGCCAAGAAAGAGTAAGAATGTAATATTATTCCGATTTATCTCATATATTGTCAGGACACTTTCTTCAGAATTGATGAGCTGCATACCTTGCTCCAAAGTACATGAAAGATAGGGTCTTTAAGGAATTCTGCCACACAGTTGGAACTAAATCAGCAAGTGTGTCTGGAGGAAAATCTATCATTTTGTGAAACCAATAAATATCTCCCCCTTAGCAAATGTACTGGCGATGGATCACGGAGAAAAAAATTACTTGATCTCTCTGTATGCAATAAAATACGTGAAGGTATTTCTGTTTTCTGACTTGGCATTTTGAATTCTCTTGAAAGACCGAGACCAATAGGTGAAAGGTTATGAGGAGAGATCAGAGTTTCCTGAGGGGCCCTGGGCTGTGGTAGCTGAGGCCCCATCCCCCCTCGCTTTGGTTTACCTCAAGTAGCCAGGGTGTGTCCGCGCATCCGCGAGCGGGTCTCCCTGAGCCTTCTGTGGAAAAGTCTTCCCAAGGACCTCCAGTGGTGGAAAGCTGGTACTGCAAGACCAGGTTGCCGGGCTTCGTCTGAGCCTTTCCTCAGTCTCCAGCCGCCCTCCCTGTGAACAGAGCTGGAGCCCCGAATCTCCACTGAGAAACGTGTAACAACTCTTTTACCTCGGACATTGTGCGCAGCTAAAAATGACAGTAAGCCGAGGACTCACGATCACTTCCTTCTCACCAAAACCCAATATACAGATGAGAAACGGAGGCCAAGAGCTGATGGAGGAGTTACCCCGAGGTCACACACCGGGTGGATAACAGAGCCAAGTTCGAGCCGCCGGTCTCTCTATTTTCGTCAGTAGCTTTCAGACCTGAGTGTGTGTAAGAATCCCTGTGGGGCTTTTAAACGCAGATGCCTGGCCTGGTGCCGGAGTCCACGGGGCCCTGGAATCTGCATTTTAACCATCTCCCCCCTAGTGATTGGGAAACGCATCCAGCCTGAGAATGCCAGCTCTCAGGGAGGCAGAACTAATCTCCTCCCCCAGAGATGGCAACGTCTCCTAAGACCAGAAAGGGTCTTAAAACTCCTAGAAGGTGTTCACCAAATAAGATACGAGGGATGGATAAGCAAATAAACTCCTCAAACGCCGGAGCCTTGGCTCCTGCCTCTCCCTGTCTGGGACGGGCTTCCATGGCCATCCAGGTGAGGCTCTGGGCCTGCCTCCTCCAGCGACTGCCCTGACAACAAAAGCCTCCGGTGAGTGAACAAAGGGAATACGGGGCATCAACTCGATGACGTATTTGTCAGGCAGAGTTAAGCCAGGAGGCTTTTCTATAAGATCAAGACAGTGTTGGGCTCTATCTGCAGACTACTGAGGATATACGTTGGTCACAAGAATGTGAAAACTGCGCATCACATGGCAGAGCCCAAAGGAGGACAGACATAGGAAGGAAAGAGGCCATGAGTTAGGGTGCTTGAGTCATAGGTAAATGTGTGTGCGCTGTGTGTGTGTGTGTGTCTTTTTAAAATGCCCCTTCAGCAAAAGTGAATTTTTAAAAATTCAGTTAGAAAAGGCCCCCGTGCTCGTTGACAGCTGTGCAGCTCTGCTGGGTGCTCGGATGTGCAGCAGGTGCTAGGCAGAGACTAAATCCACGTTCACTTAAAAGCTCACAGCTCGTCTACTCTAGCTTGCAGTTCAGCGAGGTCGAAGTGGGTGGGTTTCAGAAACAAATCCCAGTTTTAGCCCAACCAAAAATTGTATCATGAACATTGGCAGAAGCCCCAGCAGCAAAGGTTTCCTGCTATAAGGGGAGCACTTGATAAACTTGTGTCCAGTGAGGGAATGTCTGTCGGTGTTTCCTGAGTCCCTAGATCCCTATGCTTGTATTGGGGCCAGACTTTTTGGGACTTCCAGAACATACTCAGAGGCGCCTCACTTTCAAGATCTCCCCATTCCCCACCCATATCTGCCCCTCACATGAACTCAGGCACAGCACAGTTCAGAAGCTTTTGCCATGAGGTCTTCAAATTCCTTCCCTCTGCCGATAGAATTACCTTTTCCTTCTCTTTCCTTCCACGACATCCTGCTCATGGGAATATTGGCAATGCTAAGTCATCTCGTAAACCTCTCCTGTTAGATTGCAGGCTCACTCAGGGCAAGGATACCATATACACTCTTTACTTCATTCATCAAATGTCTCCTGACTCCCAGGGGCCATGTGTTGTGCTAGGACTAGAGAAACAAGTGCATAAAACACAGATAACCTTGCCCTCATCAACCGGAGAATCTAGTAAGAAGGAAATCATTCAGTAACTAATGAAAATTAGGGTAAGTGTTATGAAGCAGTTCAGGGTCCCGAGAATGAATATAACAAGAAATCTAGTTCAGGAAAATGGGGAAGGTTTCTTCGCAAAAGTGACCTTTATTTAAGCCCTAAAAGCTGAGTGAGATATTAATTAGCAGAGAATCGAGATTTCTGAGCACACTGGGCAGAAAAAACTGACAGCCATGTGTTTCCAACCAACCTGTCCATTACCGTACAGAACACATCCTGCTCAAAACCTACTGGAAATTTCTTTGCACATATTCAATCCTAAATAGATATTCACTGGATCAATGACTTTAGTGGAAATATACTGTCCCAAACCGCTGTAAGTTTTATGGTGCAGGTTAGGGCTTCAACAAAGATAGGCAGTCTAAAAATGACAACCCACTCAAGAACTGTTCACCTAGAATCTGGTACATGGCAGAGGTTCGATGAAACTTGCCAAATCGAGTGGAAATAAGTTGGGGAAAAAATGCAGGTCTGAGAATTTAATTAATTCAACTATTTATACATTTGATATTTATTTTACTAAGTACCTCTTATGTACTTGAAAATTTCCCAGACATAGTCTATACGTATTTGAGCTTATAGACTAATGAGAGGTATGTAACTCATCAAATACGTAATCCACCAAAAGAGGTAAAATTATATTAAAACATAAGCAGAATTCAAATATGGAAAGATCAATGAGTTTCAAGACCTTTAACAACAAAAATGTAAAAGACATGTTCAGTGTAAAAACATTCTTCCCTCATGTCCATTAGGATAGCTATTTTTAAAACAAACAAAAACCAAAAATAAATGTTGGCGAGGATATGAAGAAATCCAAGCCCCTGTGCCCTGCTAATCGCAATGTAAAATGGTATAGCTGCTGTGAAAAACAACATATGATGTTTTGGAAGGCCTGGGTGGCTCGGTCAGTTAAGCCGAGGCCTTCTGCTCAGGTCATGATCCCAGAGTCCTGGGATTGAGTTCCGCATCAGGCTCCTTGCTTGGCAGGGAGCCTGCTTCTCTCTCTGCCTCCGCCTGCCACTCTGCCCGCTTGCGTGCTCTTGCTCTCTCTCTCTCTCACTCTGACAAAAAAATAAATAAATAAAATCTTAAAAAAAAACAAAAAAACAAAAAACCAGCATATGATGTTTTACCAGAATTTACCAGAATTTTCCAGAATGACCACATGATGCAGCAATCCTACTTCAGGGTGTATATCCCAAAGAACTGAAAACAGGAATTCAAACAGATATTCTCACACCTGTGTTCATAGCAGCACAATTCACAATACCCAAAGAGTGGGAGTAACCCAAATGTCCATTGACAAATGAATGGATAAACAAAATGTGGCATATACATACGGTGGAGTGTTTATTATTCAGCCTACACGGTGAGCTACAACATGTATGAAACTTGAAGACACTATATGCTTAGTGAAATAAGCCAGTGGTGAAAAACCAAACATCTCATGATTCCACTTACATGAGGTACCTAAAATAGTCAAATTCATAGACAGAAAGTAGAATAGAAGCTATTGGTTACTATGGGCTGGGGGGAAGGGGCGAATGGGGAATCAGTGTTTAATGAATTAAAAAATTTCAGTTGGACATGATTTGAAAAGTTCTGAATTTGGATGACTGATGGTTGTACAACAATGTGAATGTGCTTAATACTACAGAGCCTTATACCGAAAAATAGTTAAAAGAGCACAGTTAACGTTCCATGCATTTAACCACGTTTTGACATTGAAATGTTTTTTGAAAAGCATTCTCCTCATTAGGCCTAATTCCCTCATGAGGTAAACTTCACGAGTTCCTGAAATTCATGGACCTCGGCAAATTTTCCAGTCCTTTCAACCAACTGAACAACTCCATCCACCTCTAATTTTTTTTTTTTTGGTAAGTACTTCTTTTTTCTGAAAAGTTCAACTATTTCCTCTGGCTTAAAGAACAGATTCTGAAACAAATACACCCTCAAATTATAATTTACAAATGGGACATCCATAAACTAACTCCCAGTTTTGCTTTGGTTTGGGATTTTTTTTTTTTTTTTAATGGTGAAAGCTCTTGAAGAAACCAAAAGAAAGATGCTAAGTACAGTAGGTGATCTATTAGTAGGACAGCTTGACCTTATGAGAGCCTATTGAAGCTGGATTCCACCACGGTGGAAATTGCTTTAATGTAGCTAGACAAAGCAGTATGTGGCACTCCCCATTTATTTTGTTATATGAAATTGATTCTTTTCTTTTTTAATGAAATGATAATGTACTTAATGTCATCTGCAGAATGTTTAGGAGGTCATTATATTATTCCCACATTTAACATTTTCCTACAGAAATAGTCAAGTTCTGTAGACATGCTAAAAAGCCCTTAATGTGTTAAGTACTACACGTTTTTATAAGATAAATAATTTACATTTGTAGCCCCTGATCATACTACTTGAATATTTTGCCAGCAGAAGACAGCCACAGGTTTCTTGGGAAGTCATCAATTTTGCCTTCAGTGACAAAGCTGCCTCTCTAAATTTGTGTAATTTGCTTTTTAAAATCAATCTTTGCCCAAGAACATAGGCACCCTGGGGTTTGGTTAGCGAGAACTGCAAAAATAATCATGAATTTCTTTTCTCAGTGTCCCTCAATAAGCTTGTCGGTGATGACAGTTCTGTGTACGAAGCTCTCCCACCTATGATCAGCTGGTGTTGAGCAAAACTCAGGAGGGTAACACTGTGAAAAGAGCACCAGCTTTGAAGCTGGGAAACTGCAATTCAGATTCCAGCCCAACGAGTGGAGGAATCTTGAAAAATTGCTTAACTCTCCTTGGCCTCGGTTTTCTCACCTGAAAAATGGGCCAATATCTCCTACAGGGCAGAGTGTTGGTAAGAATTAAACAGGATCTCTTATGTGGACGTACTGAGCTCTTAACAGTGAGTCACGAGTATTAGTTGAACCTTTCTGTAGGGCTCTTGTAAGCAGTCATCAATACAATGAATTTGCACTTACAACTCTACTGTGTGCCTAGCTTTGTGCTGGGGATAAAATTTTGACATAAGAGAGTTAACAATCTATCACAAGACATGAATAAGAATAATATATAAGAACGTTAAGAAAGCAGGAGAAGGGGCCCTTGGTTAGCTCAGTCGGTTAAGTATCTGCCTTCAGCTCAGGTCGTGATCTCAGGGTCCTGGGATCGAGTCCCGCATCAGAGGTCCCTGCTCAGTGGAGAGTCTCCTTCTTCCTCTCCCTTGGCCTCTCCTCCTGGCTTGTGCTCTCTCTCTCAAATGAATAAATAAAATCTTAAAAAAAAAAAAAAGATAGGAGAAGAAGTAAGATAACCAATGCTAATTTAGTTGGGACAGGCTCTAAATGTTGAAGCAGTCCCCTATGAGCCTGGCTTGCCTGGAGGTCTTCTTGGAGGAAGAAGGAAGTGAGGACATACCAGGCTCCTATGGTGACTGGGTTTAGATTGCCAAGGTAAAAAAATATAGGGCACTAAATGTAGTAACTAGAGCACAGAATTTTTAAAAACATGATCTCCTTGGGCTATGACCACATTGGCCATAAGCATAACTTCCCTCATCATCACTGAGTCATCCTCTCATTTATGCTAGAAAGAAATATTTGAACATAGTCTGCCACTTCTATCAACCATAGCTATCCTATCTTCTCTTCTTTGCTGTTTAGATTTTTGTTTTGTTTTGTTTTTGTTTTTGTTTTTTCATGAAGGATTATTAGTCGGGTGTGGACCTGAGTGCCGACATCACCCTTCTTCTGGGGCTTTGAAAGATGCATTTACCTTTCCTTACCTGCCACTGCACAGAACCTGGCTCTGTACTGTGCTGCTATTACTACTTTGGCTGGGGGCATCCGAGCTTCCTGTTTTTAAGGTTAGCTAACCCATGGCAATTACCTCTGTCCTTAATGACAATAGGTCCTTGATCTTTAGATGACCAGAAAAATGTGGTCCCATTACAAACCCTTTGGAGAAGGTTGACTTATCAAAATTAACGGGTGTTGGGGTGCCTGGGTGGCTCAGTGGGTTAAGGCCTCTGCCTTCGGCTCGGGTCATGATCCCGGCATCCTGGGATCGGGCCCCGCATCGGGATCTCTGCTCGGTCGGAAGCCTGCTTCCCTTCCTCTCTCTCTCTGCCTGCCTTTCTGCCTACTTGTGATCTCTGTCTGTCAAATAAATAAATAATAATAATAAATCTTAAAAAAAATTAACGGGTGGATTTATTTCATTCTGCTGGAGCTTTTGTTTTGTTTTGTTTTGTTCTGTTTTGTCTTCCTTCTTGAGGTACAGAGATGGATCATTGCAAAGGAAGTCAAGGAAATGATCACTATTTAGGAAATTTCACCATGATTAGTTGTGGCTAATCATATCTTGAAAACATTTTCCAACTCCAAAACCTTATTCTGTGTTGCCAAATGTTAAATTATGATTCAGCTCCAATCGGAAATAAAATCATAATTCTAAATATCGGACATGGAGTAGTCAATAATGATAAGAAGTCTTGCTTCCCATTTCCCATATGTGTCCCAGACCATGTTAGCTTCCCATGTGTGAGGCCCCACAGCCACTTGTGGAGGTGACCACATTTAGCCATGCACTTGGAATTAAAGGCAGCTCCATCTCTGGTAGTGTCTTGGCAGTCACTTTTCTGCAAGCTGGTTTTGCAACAAACAAACAAACAAAAACAAAAAAATAAAACTAGCTTGAGTTTCAGTCTGCCCACTGCACCAGGTGGTAGAGCCAAGAGCATGAGTCCCCACAGGACAGCAAAATGCAAGCATGACATAGATGAAGCGAAGCATAGTAAGGAGATGACTGAAGTCAACAGATTATTCCCTATAAGAAGAACCATTCAAGACAACAATTTTCAGTAGTGTCAAGGGAGAGGAAATCATAAGAAGATTCTAGAAATCATAAGAAGAAATCATAAAGATTCTAGCAAACCACAATAGAATCTTTAACTCAAACTACAGAAAAAGAAATTGAAAGAATGCAATCTATTAGGTAATATGATTTACTAGATATAATTTCATGTTTATACATGCAAGCTGTCATCTAAGAGGAAATAAATAAATATGAGTTAATATATTTTCATGAGATATTCTGGGACTTAGATAATCATATTGTCATCTTCACTGACTAGCAAGAAATAGTTTTTTTAAATTATTCATTTATTTGACAGAAAGAGACAGAGAGAGAGCACAAGCAGGGGAAGTAGGCAGAGGGAGAAGGAGAACCAGACTCCCCACTGAGCAGGAAGCCAGATGCAGAACTCAACCCCAGGACCCTGGGATCATGACCTGAGCCAAAGACAGACACTAAACTGACTGAGCCTCCCAGGCAACCCAAGAAATGTTTATGTTTTTTAAAAAACCATATTGAGTTAAAAAAAAAAAAAGAGTATACTGTGCTGTATGACTTCTGAGCTGGAAAGTTAATGGTCAAGGAAAAAAAGGATGCCTTTTGCTCCAATTACAGGCTCTTGAAATGGCAAACCTGGTTTTTTTCTGCCCTACTGATAGGTGAGTATCTATAACAAGTAATATTTTGCCTGCCAGGCATAGCATTCAAATTTCATAAGCACCAGCCTTCCCCACTCCCAGTGAATGATGCTCTTTGGGAAGAGTTCATCTCAGCCCCTAGTTACAGGGCAGAACGTTTATTAGCTAAGCCACGGTCACAGTGAAGCCCAAGCATTTGGTAGTTAGGGACAAAGTCCAGACCTGGCAGGAGGATCCAGGCAGACAAGCTCTCTGCCCCACGTGGTGATCCAGGGATCTGAATTGCTTTCACCTGTCTGTACCCCCGTAGCCTTTCTCAGTTCTCCCAAGCATGAGGTACAACCATTCCAGATGCCCCGGTACCAAGCTAGATGCATAGGAGGGAACTTAATGCTTTATACCCAATGGATTTTTGAGGACACTGGGGCTTCACTCCTTCCTGGAACTCCCTATTGGAAAGGCTGCTAGAAAACAATCCGCATGGATGAAGCAGGGAACACCAGCCCTGTATCCGCTTTTCCGCAGGTGGGAAAAAGGCAGAGCAAGCTGAGGTAAGCACGTGCTTAAAGCAATGCAGAAGTTGTACGTGTTACTCCCACTCACATTGCGTTGCTGAAGAACTGGCCACACATAGTTGCAAAGGAGGCTGAGAAACATGTTCTCTAGCTAGGTGGCCATGTGCCTGGCCAAAACATTTGGGGATGTTACTGCCAAAAGAACAAAGAAGAAAGTATATAGTGGGTAGTAAATAGCAGGATCTGCTTCAGTCATAGTGACTGAAGTATAGTAATCAACATATATGTTCATTCCTTTACTCCCTGTGCCCTGACCGCCCACCTCCCCTCCGCCACCCCACCCCGGCATCCTATCCCCTGCCCCCCGCCAAACACACCTGAGCTGGAGACAGTGCATGCTGTGTGGATCTTATCTCTCCTGGTGGAGTAGGGGAAACAGGTAAAAACAAGTAAACCTGAAAATAACCTTCAAGCCCCCAAGTCAGACTGTGTCTAAGGGCTTCTAAAACACATGAGCTTCTTAGGCTTAGGGCAATTTCAGGTCAGTTTCTAACTTTTGCAATAATGTGAGTCCTCAGTAGAGAACAACAGCTCTATGGGCTGATAGAAAATTGTGATGTGTATTTTTCTGCCATTAATAATAAAAACCTTGGGGTGCCTGGGTTGTTCAGTCATTAAGCGTCTGCCTTCGGCTCAGGTCATGATCCCAGGGTCTTGGGATCAAGGCCCACATTAGGCTTCCTGCTCAGCGTGAAGCCAACTTCTCCCTCTCACACCCCCTCTGCTTGTGTTCCCTCTCTCACTGTGTCTCTCTCTGTCAAATAAATAAATAAAATCTTTAAAAAATAATAATAAGAAGAAGAACCTTAACCAGCATTTATTGTGCGGTATAATAGGAGTTAGAGAAATAAAAAGCTTTCAAACATCTCTTTTAACCTGTATAACACCTTATTACCTATGCAGTGTATATCACAATCGCTGCTTCTTTAAATGATTTGGTACCTGTTTGTACCCATCCCCTTAGTAAAAAATAAACTCTGTGATGACAGAGACTGTGTCCAAACACTAGAGTCTAACACAGTACTGGCATGTAGCAGTTGTTCAATAAATTTTTGCTGTATGAGTCAGTGAATTCATGACTGGAAATTCTATCCTCTTAATTATTTTGCAATGTTCCTTTTCTAAAATTATAAAAATCATCTTATTTTGAAAATTTAAAGTTATATTGTCTAGTCCATTCACCCAGTGGAAAAAGAAACTGAAACCCACAGCAGTAATGGAAATTTTCCAAGGTCACCAAAAAAACACCACGGAGACGATCTCAGTAGAAGTGATTAGATACAAATGTTCTAATCACATACTTGTAAGAATATACACATATGTATATATACACCTTAAATTCACACATATAAATAGCATATATACTACATACATACATATACTTACTATATACATTATATATGTTACTACATATATATTCATATGTGTATGTGTGTGTGTGTGTATATATATATATATATATATATTCTATTCATTCATTTTTAACTGTTTTCAGTAAAATGATTGGTCTAAGACATCCAGTCTGTCATTACTAGAAATAGAAAATATCCAGAAAATTGTAAAGGAAGGAGTGGGAGCAGGGCTCCAAATCCTGGCTCTTTGACTATCAAACCAGTCTGAGTTGCTAAATAATTTTGTTGTGGAAAATGAATGAGAGAAGTCAGGTGCCATATATGTCACAAAGCCTGGAACACAATGGTTGCCTTTCTCCTTTTATTATTCTATGGAATGATTCAGTTGGAAGGCTTTTTCATGAGGGGCAAGTTGAGCATGTGTCGGGTGAAATCGTATGTTGGGTGGACGAAAGGTGGCCTGAGGTGGGGGACTACATAATAGGCAAGAAGGAAATGAGGTTTCTGAGAGCGGATCTTTTGTGCCTCTGAGCTGGAGTGAAAATGGGATTGGCTGGCATGGTTACGTGGATAGTCATTTTGCTCCCTTTTGTCTGCCTGTATAATTAATTTCTATTTTTTATGACCCAGTTCACATGTCACCTCAGAGACAAAATGCTTGTTAGATGAACGAATGAGTGAATGAATGAATGAAACCGTTTGTCAATCAGTTTTTGGTGGGAAAAAAATATTTTCATGCCTTGGAAAATGTTTGGAAACACCACTCTACAATTATTCTCAGTGCTGTACTTCAGGTTTCCATCTCAGGTTGCCAGTTATATGTGAAAATACGTCCAGCTGTGTACTCCAGGATGGCGGGAAATGAACAACCCCGAAACGGTCTTGAACTTCCTTTCCCCACCTTCTGAGACATCTACATTTAACACTCTAGAGCACTCTATCTTTAAAAAATCTCAGAAAAGACAGAACAGTTTTTCCTCAGTCTCACGGCCCTTCCTGCCCCAAATTCTTCCTCACACTTCAGTTAAATCCCTTCTGAAACTACAAAGCTACTTGAACCGTGTTTGGGGTTCTACATTTTTAAAAGTCCATCTGTCAGAATCTCAAGCTTCTTTTAAGGGCTTTGTCGTAATTACCTACAATTAGTCTTTCCTTCCTTCCCTCCTTCCTTCCTTCTTTGCTCCCACCCTTCCTCTTTCCCTCCTCCCTCTTATCTCTCAATCTTTCCTCAAATGGCTACAGTTCCCAATCTCCAGTGTTCTAGTGTGCTTTTCCCCTAGCAAAACCCCAAGGATGCTGCATATGAGGAAATCCAGCCCAACGGACCCTGATCCTAGGAAGGCAATTTGTCTGCCATTTTCTCTCTTTTCTCATCCCTTCAACTTTGCGTGTCCCCCCAATGCATCTTCAGATGCTTGTCCTTTCTTGTCTTTCCTCCTCAGTGTTCATGGTTCTTCAAATATGCAGAGAAGGAACAAAAATGGCACCTTTTCTTGAGAGGAGTTTGCATTTGCATTACATTTTCATTTCATTACGTGTCTGTGCAGATCTACAGAGATACGACATCAATTCACTCAGCAGAACGTTTTAATCTCGCAGAAGGTAAATGCCAGCTGCAGACAGAGCCTTTATCCCATCTGCCCTTACTTGATTCTCCTCTTCAATTCCAAGCACATTTATGGTAATGAGCTAGCCTGGCTGTGTACTTCTCTGTGACCCTTTCCCCTCAGGCCATGCAGTGTTGGTGTGAGATGTCAGAGAGACATAAATTCCCATTCCAGAGATTTCGAGTGGAAGGCACGGAGGCCTCCTCCCCACTCCTATTAGCCCTGCTGGGCAGCCCCACTTACACTGTCCTTATCTCAGTGGCCGCTCACCGGGCCAAGTTATGGCAGCCATATTTCAAGTGGCAACCAGGGAGGAAGCAAGATTTGGAGTCATGGCAGTAATACTACAACTAACATTTGTATAGCCTTTAAACCTTGAAAAGGGCTTTCACATTAGCCTACTAAATCATCACAGTCATTCCAGAAGCTAGGTATTTGTGTTATTATTCCCATTTCACAAATAAAGAAATTGCGCCCTGGAAAGTTATTATAAATAATCTAAGATTACACTGACCATAAATAACTGAGCCTGGTAGACAATTCCAAGACTCTTAACTCCAGAACCCACATTCCTAGTACTTACCTAAAATAGTCTTATCATATGGTTTCACTTACTTGTGGAGCATAAGGCATAACAGGGAGGACATTAGGAGAAGGAAAGGAAAAGTGAGTTGGGGGAAATCGGAGGGGGACACAAACCATGAGAGACTGTGGACTCAGAAACAAACTGAGGGTTTTGGAGGGGAGAGAAGTGGGGGGTTGGGTGACCCTGGTGGTGGGTATTAAGGAGGGTATGTATTGCATGGAGCACTGGGTGTGGTGCATAAACAATGAATCTTGGAACACTGAAAAAATTAAATTTAATTTTTAAAATTAATTAATTAATTAATTAAAACAGTCTTCAATACAGCCTACATGAACAGCACCTGGACACAGTAAGTATAGAAAACCTAAAACTCATGTATACGCTTTACTCTACATGTAGAATTTCTTGTGATTTATTATAAGAAGTTAACCAAAAATATACATCAAATGTACTTATAGGAATTTCCGTAAATGTGGAAATGTCATGAAATTGCACACTAATGAATGTTTAAAAATAGGGATAATGTAAAAATATTAGCCTACATTCATATGATGTGGTACCATTTTGCCATTAAGACTTGTATTTTCAGGGGCACCTGGGTGGCTCAGTGGGTTAAGCCTCTGCCTTCAGCTCAGGTCATGATCTCAGGGTCCTGGGATCAGCCCCGAACCGGGCTCTCTGCTCAGCAGGAAGCCTGCTTCCCCCTCTCTCTCTGCCTGACTCTCTGCCTACTTGTGATCTCTCTCTCTCTCTCTCTCACTCTGTTAAATTAAAAAAAAAAAATTCTTAAAGACTTGTATTTTCAAATGGACTTTAAACATAATTGTTGTATAACATTGAATAAAAATTAAAGCACATCAGAAACCTATAGAGTGTGATCCTGATTTGATTTGGAAAATACGTATCTAGAAAAAAGAAAGTATTGTATAAATACATATGCACATACATGTATGCATACACATGTAAACATATATACACACATGTATTCATGAAAATATTACAGATAATATTTATTCTCTTGAATATTCCCTGAAAAAATTCAAATTGTTCAAATTATATAAATGAATATGCATTCATTTTAATCATCAGAGAAAAAAATAAACTAATTTTTCAAAAGTTTGTCAAATAATCCCATTCTCCATAAATATTTCTTTACTCCTTTCAGGACTTATTTTTCCAAATAGTCCATCATCGTTTGTGTCTGTGGCTAATTCGAACAACCTGGCTGTGCAAAGCCCCCCCTTCTATCTCTCAGGCAGGTACATCCAGTAGCATCTTTTGGTCAGTGGTGGTGTGTCAGGTGCAAGGGAAGACAATTAGGGAATTTGGTTTCTCTTTAAGGGGCTCTATGACTTGCAGTTTTCTCCCCTGGCAGCTGATCCCCAGCAGAGATACTACCCAGTAACCCACAGTGTCTATTGGGGCACTTATGACCACTTCTTGGTCTTCCCTCAACCCTACTGCAGCCCACATCATTGGCTAGAATCTTCCCTCAACCCTACTGCAGCCCACATCATTGAGTGGCAGTTGCTCTTGTGCCTTTTTCAGAGTATCTGCTGGGTCTTCAATGCCTGACAAGGAGTGAAGCTATGTGTGAGACCTAGAAACTTGGTCTTTATCACACACAGGCATGCCTCGGCCTCACCGTAGAGGAAGAAAGCCCTCACGCAGACTCACACAGAAGGAAACCATTGGACAGAAGATGTCCACATGAGTGCTCCTCTGTTCTCCTCAATCTCCACCCTCTTCCTTCGGTCCCCACTCCCAGTGTCCGTCAGGTGCCTGGACTCTCCCTCTCCTCTTGAGAAAGGGAGTCCACTCCTTTGCAAGACTCTTTGTGTCTTGCAAACTCCAGCGCCTCAAGTATAGGCTGGGAGTTAATACAGTTTTTCCTTTGCTGAATCCAAAGGGCATCCAGTGGGCTCTGCCATTACTGGGGGGAAGAGGCAGTTCAAGCTCTCATGACAGTTCAGTCTCCTCACCTGAAAGTTGTGGCCAATTTCCTCAGAGGTTTCCTATGAAGCTAGAAAAGTTCCCTAAAGCAAACCTTACTTTTTCTAAAACAACATATTCTGGTTATTTTCATATGAGAAAAACATGTTCTCCCATTAGCATGTCTTTTATTACACCTGGAATTCGGGTGTTAAGGGTCATTTGATAGATGATATAGGTATATATAGAGAGATAGATAGGGATGCCTGGGTGGCTCAGTTGGTTAGGCATCTGTCTTCAGCTCAGGTCATGATCCTGGGGTCCTGGGATCGAGTCCTGTATCAGGGTCCCTGCTCAGTGGGGAGTCTGCTTCTCCGTGTGTGGGTGTGGGTGTGGTCTCTCTCTCTGTCTCTCAAGAAAATAAATAAATCTTTTTAAAAAGAGAGAGAGAGGGATGCCTGGGTGGCTCAGTTGGTTGGACGACTGCCTTCGGCTCAGGTCATGATCCCGGTGTCCTGGGATCGAGTCCCGCATCAGGCTCCCAGCTCCATGGGGAGTTTGCTTCACTCTCTCACCTTCTCCTCGCTCATGCTCTCTCTGTCTCTCTCTCAAATAAATAAAATCTTAAAAAAAATATTTAAAAAGAGAGAGAGAGAGAGATAGAGCTATATACAGGGAGAAACGCACTCTCTCTGCCCATGTGTGTTTATATATACACATATGTGGCCTGTTTTATACATATAATAAATACCATTGTAGCTGAAAATGACTCCTACTTAGCTCTGATATTCAGGGGTAGGAGAAGTATTAGATCCAATTAGATTCTTTCTGAGATTCAAATCTTTTCCTTAATAGAATGAAGGGGTAGGAGACACAAATGCCAAGAGGAGGGAAACAGACGCATAGTGCACCCTCCTTCTGAAGACCTAATTCTATGTATGGCTTCTTCACTCAGAGCTGTAATAGTAGCTTCTCTGTGAGATCTTCCAACCTTTCTAAAAGTTAGCATTTGCTCCATAACATCCCACCCCATGATTTAGCTGCTTATAACAACAATCTTTTACTTAGCTCATCTTGTAGGAAGTGCGAGAGTCACTAAAGAAAATTGACTATGCTGGGTGTAATTCTGACAAACAAAAAAATTGGTTGTGGCAGTAAATGTGATAGGAAACTCAGAACAAATTTATCACATCATATAAGAGTTAAGAGTCAACGATAACAATTCAATGGATAGATATATAGTTAGATGATCTTTTTTAAATATAAGGATCCTGTGATTTTTTTATTTTTTATCTTTTTTAAGATTTTATTTATTTATTTGAGGGAAAGCCAGCACAAGCAGAGGAGGAGCAGAGGAAGAGGGAGGTAGTCTCCAGCAGACTCTGCACAGAGCACAGAACCCCACGTGGGGTTCAATCCCATAAGCCCGAGATCGTGACCTGAGCCAAAACCAAGAGTAGACAGACACGCAACTAACTGAGCCATCCAAATGCCCCATAAAGATCCTCTTTTAAAACAAAAAAACTCACACTCTCATGCAATAGCAGCCATACCTTCAACATCTATTTACCGATAAAATTCACAGTAGTAACTTTGGACTGGCCTCAGCTGGCCAGTCTTCTGGTCTGTCTGATTTCATCTAGGCTCATGTCTGAGTCCAGGGTTAGACTGTGGATTAGCTTGTGGGCCTTCTGGAGCTGCTTGAGTTGTGCAGGCCTCAGCTGGAGGGACTGGGACAGCTGGGACCTCTTCATGTGCTCCCATTCACCAGCATCCCTCCTAGGTGCGTTCACACAGCATTGAGCTCCAAGAGCAATAAGAGGGTGAATTCAAATGCTCAAGTACTTCTCAAATCTCTGCTTGTGTCACATTGACTACTTCCCCATTGAAAACAAATCATCTGTCCAAACCCAGTAGGAGAGGGTGTTTTCAAAGGGTGTGGATACAGGAGACATTAAAAATTAGCGCTATTCGTGCAATCACTTTTAACTTCATTAAAGGAACTCCATTTGACTCTAAAGTGTGTTTTGTTTGGAGAAACTGGCAAATCAGGAAGCACTTTAGAAAGGGAAAGTAATCACTTTGTTCTGTCTTCTGGTTTGAGGGTAGGTATTAATTAGGCAGACATGGGACTGAAAGTTCCTTATGATTTCAATGTTCTAAAGCTGCCACAAGTACCACAAGTGGGGTGCCTTAAACAAGAGAAATATATTCTCTCACAGTTCTAGAGGAAAGACGTCTGAAATCGAAGTGTCAGTAGTGTCTTGATCCCTTCAAAGTCTCTAAGAAGGAATCATTCCTTGCATCGTCTAGCTCCTGGTGGATGTTAGCAACCTATGGCATATTTTGGCTTGTGGTGACATAATTCCAATTTCTGCCTCCATCTTCATATGTCCTTTTTCCCCATTCCCCCTCTATGTCTTCAGATACCTTTCTCATTATAAAGACATCAGGCATAAGATCTAAGGCCCATCTTAATCTAGGGTAACCTCATCTTAACTTGATTGTATCTGCAAAGGCCTTATTTCCAAATAAGGTCACATTCTCAAGTACTGGTTATTAAAAGATATGTTAAAACATATCTTTTTAAGCATATCTTTTTAAGGGGACATAACTCAACCCACAACACCAATTTATGGTTTACCACATAGATTCATCATTGGTCATCTACAGCCCAGAGGGACATACAACCAGTAGTAACTTAGAAAATCCCTCAGGAATAATATCATAAAACCAAATGCCCTGATTCCAGCAGCTCTAACCTTGGGTTAAAAAGAAACACCTCTTGCAGGAAGAGAGGGAGATCTTTTGACAACAAATGGTGAGGAAATTTATGAGGGCCTGGACTGGAAATTTGAATTCATCTCATTACATTTTTCTTACAACTATTCTCTTCTTACCTTTATAACTGTTCAGTCTTTCCAATGACATCATAAGTTTGAATGCCCAGCATAATTTTGCATTTATAAATATAAATGGACACTTAACCATTGCAGAATTAACATTCATGGTTTCAACTATTCTCAAGCATCCCCTAAAATCCTTGAGAGTTAGTAATTTATAATGGTCAGGAAATCATTTTGAATCCTAGCTAGAAGGCTAGTTATACAGTAAATCTCTCAGCTAGTCTTCCTAGGTGATCACACAATGTGTTTTTCACTATATACTTTATAGTTTGAATTTAGGTCTTTCCTTGTTTTTCATGTTCCTCTACTTAATTTTTTCGAATGTATAGAATACAGTTATAACTGTTTTTAATGACATTTATGCTAATTCTAACATCTGTGCCTCTTTGGATCAGTTTCAATTGATTTAACTGCATTACTGCTTGTATTTTCCCATTTCTGTCTATGCCTGGGAATTTTTTATGGGGTGTTAGACATTGTGAATTTTATCATGTTGAACACTAAAAATTTTTGTTTTCCACTAAATATTCTTGAGCTTTACTCTAGGGTGAAATTAAGTTACTTGAAAGTCATTTGATTATTTCAGGTCTCATTTTTAATATTTGTCAGACAACACTGGAGCCGTGTTCATTCTCAAGCTAATTATTCCAAGTATAGGGGCAAGAATTTGCTGTGTACTCTACCCAGTACCCCATGAATCTTGAGTTTTTGCAGTGTGGCCAAGCAGAAATAGGCACCATTTTGGATTGTTTGTAAGTTTCAGATGTCATCACCTGCATGCCCTTGGGTAGCTCAGTTGGTAGCGCAGAGGACTGTAGAGGGAAACAGATGTCATCACCTTTAATCCTTTCAGGTGGCTCTTTCCCCAAACTCAGATGGTTTCCTCACGTGCCTGTGCTGCTCAGCAGTCACTTGAATACTTTAGGGGACCTCTGCACATATCCAAAGTTCCTTCTCTGTACAACTCCCTCTCCTTCAATGTCTGATCTGAAAACTTGAACCACCTTCGTCACCCTTGGCTCAGCCTGGGCTCTCCTCCCCACCTTGCCTGAAAACTCCCAGGGGCAACCTGTGACAGACATAGGGTCACCGTGTTTGTCTTCCGTGTCTCAGGGATTCTTGTCCTTCAGTTGTCTGATGTCCAGTGTCCTAGTCTGCTAAGGTTGCCACAACAAAATACCATACACTGGGTGGCTTAAATAACAGAAATTTATTTTCTCCCATCTCAGGAGGATGTAAGTCTGAGATCAGAGTGCCAGCATGGCTGCATTCTAGTGAGAGCTCTCTTCCCTGCTTGCAGATGGCAACTTTCTCACTTGTTTCACATGGACTTTCCTTAGTGAGCATATGTGGAAAGAAATTTCTCTTTCTCTTCTCCTAAGGCCACCAGTCCTGTTGGATTAGAACTCTACCCTCATGACTTATTTAATCTTAATTACATCCTAAAGCCTCATCCCCAAATACAGTCACATTGGAAGGTAGGGCTTAAACATATGAATTTGGGGTGGGGGGGACCCATTAGCCATAACATCCAGCATCTTGCAATCCATTATTTCACACATTTTGTTCAGTTTCTGTTTGTTTGTGGTGGGAGTGTAAATCTAGATTCTTTTACTCTATCTTTTCTGAAAATTGGAAATCATATCTTTTAAATTGGAAATTTCATAACCTCAGTCAATAGTAGCTACACTTCCAGTATCAGGTTATTAACAAAACACACAGTGGCAAAAACCTACTATAAATTCGGCAATTCTTTTAAATAAATACGCATTTTATTTATCTTAACAATATCTACATATATTTGTAAACAGTGGTACCTGTATGAACGAGTCACGTTTTTTATTTTTTGTATGGACAAAATTTAATATGTTTTCAGGCTTCAAAATTTATTATAAATAGGGTTCTAATATTCAAATTACAGATTCTAGGAAGCAAGGCCAAAAAAAATTTTACACTGAGATCCACAAATTTCTAAAATAAATTTTAAGGTGATTATTAATATTCACTACAAAAATTTAAAAGTGGTTCAGTCAGAACAAATCATTTCAGTCTAACCTCATCTTCTTTAGTTTTGGGTCACTAGATTGATATTTCAGGGGAATGTTTGTATATACCTCTGGAATTCATCAAGGCCACTGGTACTCCATCTTCTTTACTTACTTGTATGTATACATGGATACAGAAATATATATGGATACAGAAATGTTAGCCAGATAATAACTAAATAACAAACCAAAAAGATGCCAGTCAAATGCTCTTCTAAAATGCACACACTTGACATCTGAGGCAGAATTTTCCCAGCTTATCACAAAATTTGTTTCCTTTTCCCTCTACTGGGCACACAGCTAGAATATATTTCCCAGCTTCCACTGTGGTTCTATTCAGTAGAATATGAGCAGAAGTGCTCCGTGCTCCTTTCAGGTCTTGTGCGAGTACACATCCCATGGAATATCCTCCATGTTCTTTATCCATCTGTCAGCTGATGCAAGACTAATGTAGCCAGGGGCGCCTGGGTGGCTCAGTGGGTTAAGCCACTGCCTTCGGCTCGGGTCATGATCTCGGGTTCCTGGGATCGAGTCCCACATCGGGCTCTCTGCTCGGCAGGAAGCCTGCTTCCTTCTCTCTCTCTGCCTGCCTCTCTGCCTACTTGTGATCTCTGTCTGTCAAATAAATAAATAAAAATCTTTAAAAAAAAAAAAAAGACTAATGTAGCCACCTTAAAAGAGACACACTGAAGATGGCAGAGGCACAAACGGAAAGCTTTCATCAGTTCCCTGATGAATCTCCCTTGGAAGACACTGCTCACTATTTAGGGGCATTGAAGATTTTATTAGGAAGAATGTGGAGAATGGAAAAAACAATACTAGAGAATGAAGTCTCAAAATATGTGCTTTGCTGTTTATATTTTTATAAATTAATTGGATCAAAACAAAATAAAATCTCACAATTAGTAGTATTAATTTTTAAGATTCTTTAATTTTTCATATTTTATTATTATTTTATGACTTTATCTACTTCTAAAGTAATACATGCTCATTATGTATTATGCAAAATTTGCTGCTCTTTGCAAATAGAGAGAAAAGTGAAAAAGAGATAATAGCAGTCTTCTGTAATAAAACACTCAAATATAACTACAATTAATTCCACCAATTGTCTCAAAATCACTTTAAACTCAATTTATTCAATACGGAATTTAGGATTTTCCCCCAAATAAAGTCTCTCTCCAACATTTCCTACTTCACTGAATAATAATACCATTCCTTCACTGCATGAGCCAAAAATCACAGAATCATTCTTGGCACTCTCCCCTTTATATGCCCTTTCTGTAACCTACAAGATAGAGCTATAGACAAAAGATACAATAATTGATGAAATCTTACAATAAATTGATATGTTAGAGTGATGGAGGAAATCTAATAGTTTTACTCCAAGACAGCTGTGGATTGGAAGGATTTTTGGTGCAAGTGGGCTCGGCAGAGGAAACATGATCAGCAAGACTTTGAATGTAAAGCAGACTTCATGCTCTGAGTATTGTTTTTTCCGTTCTCCACATTCTTCCTAATAAAATCCAACCCTAGGTCCAACTAAAAATTTATCTCTCTCTTTTTTTTAAAGATTTTATTTATTTATTTGACCAACAGAGATCACAAGTAGGCAGAGAGGCAGGCAGAGGTGGGGGGGGGGGCAGGAGAAGGCTCCCTGCTGAGCAGAGAGCCTGATGTGGGGCTCTATCCCAGGACCCCGGAATCATGACCCGAGCCGAAGGCAGAGGCTTTAACTCACTGAGCCACCCAGGTACCCCTCAAAATTTACCTCTTACATAAAGCTTTGCTTGACTTCTACTCTACAGCAAACTGGCTCTAGCTCAAAGTAATTTCTCCCTTAAAAAGTATTTTGTATCCATATCATTTGTGTGGTGCTTATTTTTTAGCCATACACTGTTATTTACTTCTTTAAGGTGGATATACTCAGCTGTCCTAGCTGGAATTAAAAGTTACAGCTCTCATGGTTTTTTCCTTTGTGAATTCAGAGTCTAGTATAGTTCCCTAGCATGTTTACTTTTTTAAAAAGAACAACATCCCTTTGTGATTTAAAAAACAAACAAACAAAAAACTCAACAAAGGGAGTATGGAAGGAATGTAACTCAATATGGTGAAAACCCCCATATATACAGAAACCTCACAGCTAACATCATACTCAATGGTGAAAAGCTGAAACCTTTTCCTCTGAGGTCAGGAATAAAACAATAATTCTCACTCTTGCCTCTTTTATTCAACACAGGATTGGAAGTTCTATCTAAAGCAATTAGGAAAGAAAAAGAAACAAAATGCATTTAAATTGGAAAGCAAGAAGTAAAGCTCACTATTTTCAGTTGACATGATACTATATATGGAAAACCCTAAAGACTCAACCAAAATGTATTAAAACTACTTAAGGAATTTAGTAAAGCCACAAGATACAAAATAAACATATAGAAATTGGTTGCTTTTCTATACATTAATAACAAGCTATCAAAAGAGAGATTAAGAAAAGAATCTAATTTACAATTGCATCAAAAAAGAGTAAATACCTAGGAATAAATTTAACCAAGGAAGTGAAAGACCAATACTCTGAAGACAATAAGACACTGATGAAAGAAACTGAAGATGACACAAATAAATAGGAAGATAAACCATGCTCATGGGTTGGAAGAATTAATATGATTAAAATATCCATAGTACCCCCAAATAATCTAAAGAGTCAATGCAATTCCCATCAACATACCAATGGCATTTTTCACAGAACTAGAACTAAGAATCTTAAAATGTGTATGGAATCACAAAACACTCCAAGTAGCCAAAACAATCTTGAAAAAGAACAAGTTGAAGATAGCATGCTCCCTGATTTCAAACTACACTACAATGCTATAGTAATGAAAACAGTATGGTACTGGCACAAAAACAGAGACATCGATCAGTGGAATAGACTGGAGAGCCCAGAAATAAACCCACACATAAATGCTGAATTAATCTATGACCAAAAAAGCAAGAATACACAATGGGGAAAGGAGGGCCTTTTCAATAAATGGTGTTGGGAAAGCTAAACTGCTACATGCAAAAGAATGAAATTGGACCACTCTTTTACATTATATACAAAAATAAATTCAAAATATATTAAAGACCTCAATGTAAGACCTGAAACTGTAAGACTCCTAGAAGAAAACATAAATAGCAAACTCTTTTGACATTGGTCTTTGCAATATATTTTTGGGCCAATCTCTTCAAATAAGATAAACAAATGACAAAATAAATAAATAAGATTACATCAAACTAAAAAACTTTTGAACTGAAATCCTCAACAAAAAAGGTAACCTACTGAACAGAAGATATTTGCAAATCAACATATGATAAGGGGTTAATATCCAAAATACATAATGAAAGAATACAACTTAATATTTAAAAAAAAAAAAAAAAAAACAGGCGTGCCTGAGTGGCTCAGTTGGTTAAGCATCTGACTCTTGATTTTGGCTCAGGTTATGATCTCGGGGCTGTGAGATCAAGCCCCATTATGTTGGGCTCAGTTTGGGGCATGGAGTCTGTTTAGGATTCACTTTCACTCTCCTCTGCCCCTCCCACCCTCAAGTGGACAAAGGTCTTGAAGAGACATTCTTCAAGGCAAGCATCCAGATGGGCACCAGGTACAAGAAAAGATGCCCAATACCACCAACCATTAGGGAAATGCAAATCAAAATCACAATGAGATAATACCTCACACCTGTCAGATTTGCTGTTACCAAAAAGACAAGAAATAAAAAATGTTGGTCAGAATGTGGAGGAAAGAGAACCCTTATGCACTATAGCCAGGAATGTAAATCAGTGAAGCCACTATGAAAAACAGTATAGAGTCTCCTCAAAAAGTTAAAAACAGAACTACTATTTAATCTAGTAATTCCACAACTGGGTGTTTACCCCAAGAAAACAAAAACAATTTAAAGAGATGCATCCCTATGATTATTGCAGCATTATTTATAATGACCAAGATTTGGAAGCAAGCTAAGTGTCCATCAATAGAGGAATGGATAAAAAAAAAGATGTTTTATACACATATATATAAATATAGATATATAAAAAATATATATAGAATATTTTTTAATATAAATATATATATAGAATAATATAGAATATTACTGAGCTATAAAAAAGAATGAAATATTGCCATTCAAGACAACATGGATGGATTTAGAATGTATTATACTAAGTGAAATATTTCACACAGAGAAAGATAAATATTGTATGATTTCACTTATATGTGGAACCTAAAAAACAAAACAAACAAACAAAAACAGGTTTATAGATCCAGGATATAAACTGTTGATGGCCAGATTGGAGAGAGATTGGACAGGGGGTGGGGTGGTGCGGGGGGAGGAGAATAGGTAAAGGGGATTTAAAGATACAAATTTCCAATTATAAAATAAATAAATTATGAGTATGTAATATAGAGCCTAGGGGACAGAATCAATAATATTATAATAACTTCGTAAGGTGATAGATGGTAACCAGCCTTATCATGGGGATCATTTTGTAATGTTTATTAAAAAATTAAAAAATAAAATTTTAAAAAATTGAATTATTATGAAAAAAATATTGAATTATTATGTACACCTGAAACTAATAGGATTTTCTATGTCAAGTGTACTTGAATTAAAAGAAAGAGGAGGAGGAAAATAACAAATCCATGCTGACTTATCTCAGTGTTAACGTTTCCCTGTGCTAGTGTCGGCGAAGCTACTTGAGGAGTTGGGGTGAACAAAATGTAGCTGTATGAGCCTTCCTGTGTCTTTTTTGAAAGACAAATGTCCTGGTTTCCAAAGTAGGCTCTTTACATTCTGACCACAGCCTGGAGCATGCCTGGAAGACTAAGATTTCCAAGATGCGATTTTAATTACATCAAAAAAGAGATGCATAACCTTGGTTGTGATTATTTCCCATTTGCTAATAAAAAAAAAAACTCCATTTAAATTGGCCCTTCTCCACCACACTTTTTATACTGATTAATTTCCCTCTAGTGTTGACCTGTTGATCTCAACATTCACATTCACTATTTATTTCAATAATAATTCATTAACTTGATTTTTGTATTGACCACAAGACCTGGAAAATGTTTTTCAAATTTCTTGCTGATCTGTTCAATGATGACTGTGCTGAAATAGAGTCATGCCATTTCAAACCAATGAAGGGGGGGCGGGTACTAATGGAAGGCTCTGAGACCAATCCAACAATTAGGTGGTTAGATGGGGACCTCTTTTTTTTTTTTTTTTTTTTTAACTACTAACATCTAAAAGAGTCATATATTTTGCTCAAGAGGTTTTCCTAAGAATAAACTTAAAAAGAGAGAAATTAAGTAAGGTGCTATTTTAAAAAATAAATAAATAAAGCTAGGGTTGCTTGGGTGGCTCAGTCGGTTAAGCATCTTTCTTCAGCTCAGGTCATGATCCCAGGGTCCTAGGATGGAGCCGCATCTTGGGCTCCCTGCTCAGCAGGGAGTCTGCTTCTCCTCTGCCTGCTGCTCTCCCTGCTTGTGCTCTCTCTTTCTTTCTGACAAATAAATAAATAAATCTTTTTAAAAAATCAAAATAGAATAAAGCTAGTAATATAATAATAATAGAGGAGTCAAGATGGCGGAGAAGTAGCAGGCTGAGGCTACATCAGGTAGCAGGAGATCAGCTAGATAGCTTATCTAAACATTGCAAACACCTGCAAATCCAACAGGAGATCAAAGAGAAGAACAGCAATTCCAGAAACAGAAAATCAACCACTTTCTGAAAGGACTGGCGGAGAAGTGAATCCAAAGCAACGGGAAGATAGACCGCAGGGGGAGGGGCCGGCTCCCGGCAAGGCGGAGCAACGGAGCACAAAATCAGGACTTTTAAAAGTCTGTTCCGCTGAGGGACATCACTCCAGAAGCTAAACTGGGGTGAAGCCCACGTGGGGTCAGCGTGGCCTCAGGTCCCGCAGGGTCACAGAAGGATCGGGGGTGTCTGAGTGTTTCAGAGCTTGCAGGTATTAGAACGGAGAAGCCAGCTACAGAGACAGAGCCGAGGAAAGAGCTCTCAGCTCATTACCTTGAACTGGTTGCAGCCTGGGTGAGCTTGGAGCGTGGCCGGAGGCCAGGGAGATGGGAGTTATTGGGCGCTATTCTCTGAGGGCGCACTGAGGAGTGGGGCCGCGAGCTCTCGGTTCCTCGGAGACTGGGAGGCCACCATTTTCATTCCCACCCTCCAGAACTCTACTGAAAGCATTCAGGGAACAAAAGCTCCCAAAAGCAAACCCGAGCGGATTACTTAGCCCGGCCCTTGGTAAGGGTGGTGCAATTCCGCCTGGGGCAAAGACACTTGAGAATCACTACAACAGGCCCCTCCCCCAGAAGATCAACAAGAAATCCAGCCAGGACCAAGTTCACCTACCAAGGAGTGCAGGTTCCATACCAAGGAGAGAAGTGGAATTCCAGAGGAGGAGAAGCAAAGCACTGAACTCACAGCTTTCTCCCCATGATTCATTAGTCTTGCAGTTAATTTAATTTGGTGTGGTATTTTTTCTTTTTTTCTTTTCTTTTTTTTTCTTCTGCTATTTTTTTTAACTTTTACCCTTTTCTTTTTTAACGTTTTTTAACTAGTTTATCTAATATATATATTTTTTCTTTTTTTATATTTTTTCTTTATTTATTTTCTTTTTTTAATTGTTTTTTTTTTTCCAGAACCTCTTTTTAATCCCCCCCCCCCCCACGATTTGGGGTCTCTTCTAATTTGGGTAAAGCTTATTTTCCTGGGGTCTTTGCCACTCTTTTAGTATTTTACTTGCTCCTTCATATACTCTTATCTGGACAAAATGACAAGGCAGAAAAATTCACCACAAAAAAAAAAAAACAAAAAACAAAACAAACAAACAAACAAAAAGAACAAGAGGCAATACCGAAGGCTAGGGACTTAATCAATACAGATATTGGTAATATGTCAGATATAGAGTTCAGAATGATGATTCTCAAGGTTCTAGCCCGGCTTGAAAAAGGCATGGAAGATATTAGAGAAACACTCTCAGGAGATATAAAAGCCCTTTCTGGAGAAATAAAAGAACTAAAATCTAACCAAGTTGAAATAAAAAAAGCTATTAATGAGGTGCAATAAAAAATGGAGGCTCTCACTGCTAGGATAAATGAGGCAGAAGAAAGAATTAGTGATATAGAAGACCAAATGACAGAGAATAAAGAAGCTGAGCAAAAGAGGGACAAACAGCTACTGGACCACAAGAAGAGAATTCGAGAGATAAGTGACACCATAAGATGAAACAGCATTAGAATAATTGGGATTCCAGAAGAAGAAGAAAGGGAGAGGGGAGCAGAAGGTATATTGGTGAGAATTATTGGAGAGAATTTCCCTATATGGCACAGGGAACAAGCATCAAAATCCAGGAGGCGCAAAGAACCCCCCTCAAAATCAACAAGAATAGGTCCACACCCCATCACCTAATAGTAAAATTTACAAGTCTTAGTGACAAAGAGAAAATCCTGAAAGCAGCCCGTGAAAAGAAGCCTGTAATATACAATGGAAAAAATATTAGATTGGCAGCAGACTTATCCACAGAGACCTGGCAGGCCAGAAAGAACGGGCATGATATATTCAGAAGACTAAACGAGAAAAACATGCAGCCAAGAATACTATATCCAGCTAGGCTATCATTGAAAATAGAAGGAGAGATAAAAAGCTTCGAGGACAAACAAAAACTGAAAGAATTTGCAAACACCAAACCAGCTCTACAAGAAATATTAAAAGGGGTCCTCTAAGCAAAGAGAGAGCCTGAAAGTAGTAGATCAGAAAGGAACAGAGACAATATACAGGAACAGTCACCTTATAGGCAATACAATGGCACTAAATTCATATCTCTCAATAGTTACCCTGAATGTTAATGGGCTAAATGCCCCAATCAAAAGACACAGACATCAGAATGGATAAAAAAACAAAACCCATCTATATGTTACCTACAAGAAACTCATTTCAGACCCGAAGACACCTCCAGATTTAAAGTGAGGGGGTGGAAAACAATTTACCATGCTAATGGACATCAGAAGAAAGCAGGAGTGGCAATCCTTATATCAGATCAATTAGATTTTAGCCAAAGACTATAATAAGAGATGAGGAAGGACACTATATCATACTCAAAGGATGTGTCCAACAAGAAGATCTAACAATTTTAAATATCTATGCCCCTAATGTGGGAGCAGCCAACTATATAAACCAATTAATAACAAAATCAAAGAAACACATCAATAATAAAAAAAATAATAGTAGGGGACTTTAACACTCCCCTCACTGAAATGGACAGATCATCCAAGCAAAAGATCAACAAGGAAATAAAGGCCTTAAATGACACACTGGACCAGATGGACATCACAGATATATTCAGAACATTTCATCCCAAACTAACAGAATACACATTCTCTGGTGCACATGGAACATTCTCCAGAATAAATCACATCCTGGGTCCTAAATCAGGTCTCAACCAGTATCAAAAGATTGGGATCATTCCCTGCATATTTTCAGACCACAATGCTCTGAAGCTAGAACTCAATCACAAGAGGAAATTTGGAAAGAACCCAAATACATGGAGACTAAACAGCATCCTTCTAAAGAATGAATGGATCAACCAGGAAATTAAAGAAGAATTGAAAAAATTCATTGAAACAAATGTTAGTGAAAACACAATGGTTCAAAATCTGTGGGACACAGCAAAGGCAGTCCTGAGAGGAAAATATATAGCAGTACAAGCCTTTCTCAAGAAACAAGAAAGGTCTCAAGTACACAACCTAACCCTACCCCTAAAGGAGCTGGAGAAAGAACAAGAAAGAAACCCTAAACCTGGCAGGAGAAGAGAAATAATAAAGATCAGAGCAGAAATCAATGAAATAGAAACCAAAAAAACAATAAAACAAATCAATGAAACTAGGAGCTTGTTCTTTGAAAGAATTAATAAGATTGATAAACCCCTGGCCAGACTTATCAAAAAGAAAAGAGAAAGGACCCAAATAAATAAAATCCTGAGTGAAAGAGGAGAGATCACAGCTAACACCAAAGAAATACAAACAATTATAAGAACATACTATGAGCAACTCTACGCCAACAAATTTGACAATCTGGAAGAAATGGATGCATTTCTAGAGACATATAAACTACCACAACTGAACCAGGAAGAAATAGAAAACCTGAGCAGACACATAACCAGTAAGGAGATTGAAACAGTCATCAAAAATCTCCAAACAAACAAAAGCCCAGGGCCAGACGGCTTCCCGGGGGAATTCTACCAAACATTTAAAGAACTAATTCCTATTCTCCTGAAACTGTTCCAAAAAATAGAAATGGAAGGAAAACTTCCAAACTCATTTTATGAGGCCAGCATCACCTTGATCCCAAAACCAGACAAGGATCCCATCAAAAAAGAGAGCTATAGACCAATATCCTTGATGAACAGAGATGCAAAAATTCTCACCAAAATACTAGCCAATAGGATTCAACAGTACATTAAAAGGATTATTCACCATGACCAAGTGGAATTTATTCCAGGGCTTCAAGATTGGTTCAACATCTGCAAATCAATCAATGTCATACAATACATTAATAAAAGAAAGAACAAGAACCATATGATACTCTCAATAGATGCTAAAAAAGCATTTACAAAGTACAGCAATCCTTCCTGATCAAAACTTTTCAAAGTGTAGGGATAGAGGGCACATACCTCAATATTATCAAAGCCATCTATAAAAAACCCACCGCAAATATCATTCTCAATGGAGAAAAACTGAAATCTTTTCTGCTAAAGTCAAGAACATTGTAGGGATGTCCATTATCATCACTGTTATTCAACATAGTACTAGAAGTCCTAGCCTCAGCAATCAGACAACAAAAGGAAATTAAAGGCATCCAAATTGGCAAAGAAGAATTCAAACTATCACTCTTCGCAGATGATATGATACTATATGTGGAAAACCCAAAAGACTGCACTCGAAAACTGCTAGAACTTGTACAGGAATTCAGTAAAGTGTCAGGATATAAAATCAATGCACAGAAATCAGTTGCATTTCTCTACACCAACAAGACAGAAGAAAGAGAAATTAAGGAGTCAATTCAATTTACAATTGCACCCAAAACTATAAGATACCTAGAAATAAAGCTAACCAAAGAGGCACAGAATCTATACTCAGAAAACTATAAAGTACTCATGAAAGAAATTGAGGAAGACACAAAGAAATGGAAAAATGTTCCATGCTCCTGGATTGGAAGAGAAAATATTGTGAAAATGTCTATGCTACCTAAAGCAATCTACATATTTAATGCAATTCCTATCAAAATACCATCCTTTTTTTTTTCAAAGAAATGGAACAAATAACCCTAAAATTTATATGGAACCAGAAAAGACCTTGAATAGCCAAAGGAATATTGAAAAAGAAAGCCAAAGTTGGTGGCGTCACAATTTCAGACTTCAAGCTCTATTACAAAGCTGTCATAATCAAGACAGCATGGTCCTGGCACAGAAACAAACTTACAGATCAATGGAACAGAATAGAGAGCCCAGAAATAGACCCTCAACTCTATGGTCAACTAATCTCCGACAAAGCAGGAAAGAATGTCCAATGGAAAAAAGACAGCCTCTTCAATAAATGGTGTTGGGAAGATTGGACAGACACATGCAGAAAAATGAAATTGGACCATTTCCTTACTCCACACACAAAAATAGACTCAAAATGGATAAAGAACCTCAATGTGAGAAAGGAATCTATCAAAATCCTTGAGGAGAATACAGGCAGCAGCCTCTTCAACCTCAGCTGCAACAACATCTTCCTAGGAACATTGCCAAAGGCAAGGGAAGCAAGGACAAAAATGAACTATTGGGATTTCATCAAGATCAAAAGCTTTTGCACAGCAAAGGAAACAGTTAATAAAACCAAAAGACAACTGACAGAATGGGAGAAGATATTTGCAAACGACATATCAGATAAAAGGCTAATGTCCAAAATCTATAAAGAATTTATCAAATTCAACACCCAAAAAACAAATAATTCAATCAAGAAATGGGCAGAGGACATGAACAGACATTTATGCAAAGAAGACATCCAGATGGTCAACAGACACATGAAAAAGTGCTCCATGTCACTCGGCATCAGGGAAATACAATTCAAAACCACAATGAGATATCACCTCACACCAGTCAGAATGGCTAAAATCAACATGTCAGGAAATGACAGATGCTGGTGAGGATGTGGAGAAAGGGGAACCCTCCTACACTGTTGGTGGGAATGCAAACTGGTGCAACCACTCTGGAAAACAGCTTAGAGGTTCCTCAAAATGTTGAAAATAGAACTACCCTATGACCCAGCAATAACACTACTGGGTATTTACCCTAAAGATACAAACGTAGTGATCTGAAGGGGCACATGCACCTGAATGTTTATAGCAGCAATGTCTACAATAGCCAAACTATGAAAAGAACCTAGATGTCCATCAACAGATGAATGGATAAAGAAGAGGTGGTATATATATACAATAGAATACTATGCAGCCATCAAAAGACATGAAATCTTGCCATTTGTGACAATGTGGATGGAACTAGAGGGTATCATGCTTAGCGAAATAAGTCAATCAAAGAAAGACAACTATCATATGATCTCCCTGATATGAGGAAGTGGAGATGCAACATGGGGGGTTTAGGGGGGTAAGAGAAGAATGAATGAAACAAGATGGGATTTGGAGGGGGACAAACCCATAAGTGACTGTTAATCTCACAAAACAAACTGAGGGTTGTTGGGGTGATGGGGGTTGGGAGAGGGGGATGGGTTTATGGACATTGGGGAAGGAATGTGTTATGGTGAATGCTGTGAAATGTGTAAACCTGGCGATTCACAGACCTGTACCCCGGGGATAAAAATAAATTATATGTTTATAAAAAATAAAATAATAATAATAATAATGATAGCTCCTACATCACTAGGTTTCTGTGAGAATTAAAGATAACATATATTTAGAGGCCTGCCAGTAACAAATTCTCAATAACCATAGTTCTTGTTATTGTCTGCTATTGTCTATTATTTGTATCCACTGAAGCTATTTCTTCTTCTTTTTTTTCTTTTCTTTTTTTTTTTTTTTTTTTTTTTTAAGATTTTTATAAGAGAGAGAGCCTGGGTTGGGGCAGGGAGGAGCAGCGGGAGAGGGAGTAGCAGAGTCCCCACTGAGCAGGGAACCTGATATGGGGCTTTGATCCCGGGTACCCAAGATCATGACCTGAAGTTTATTCCTAGGTATCTTATGGTTTGATGTATAATTGTAAATGAGATCTACTCCTAATTTCTCTTTCTTCTGTCTCATCGTTATGAGATGCAACTGACTTCTGTGCACTGATTTTTAAATTCTGCCACATTGCTGTATAAGTTCTAGCAATTTTGGCATGGAGGGGGGCTTCTTTTGGGTTTTCCACATAGAGTTTCATGTCATCAGTGAGGAATAAGAGTTTGACTTCTTCTTTGCCAATTTGGATGCATTTTAGTTCTTTTTGCTGTCTGACTGCTGAGACTAGAACTTCTAGTACTATGTTGAACAGTGGTGATAGTGGACATTCCTGCTGTATTCCTGACCTTAGGGGAAAAGCTCTCAGTTTTTCCTCATTGAAAATGATATTTGCTGTGGGGTTTTTGTACATGGATTTTATGATATTGAGGCATGTTCCCTCTATCTCTACACTGTCAAGAGTTTCAATCAAGAAAGCATGCTGTACTTTATCAAGTGTTTTTTTTCTGAATCTACTGAGAGAATCATATAGTTCTTGTCCTTTCTTTTGTTAATGTAGTATATTATGTTGATTGATTTATGGATGTTGAACCACCCTTGCATCCCAGAAATAAATCCCATTTAGTCATGATAAATAATCCTTTTAAAGTACTGTTGGATCCTTTTGGCTAGTATGTTGGTGAGAATTTTTGCATCCATGTTTCTCAGAGATATTGGTCTGTAATTCACCTTTCTGATGGGGTCTTTCTGTGAAAGGCATCATAGAAAGAGTTTGGAAGTTTTCTCTTCATTTCTCTTTTTTTGAAACAGCTTTAGAACAAAAGGTATTAATTCTTCTTTAAATGTTTGGTAGAATTCCTCTGAGAAGTCATCTGGCCCTGGACTCTTGTTTGGTGGAAGATTTTTGATTACTGCTTCAATTTCCTTGCTGGTTATGGGTCTGTTCAGGTTTTCTATTTCTTCCTGTTTCAGTTTTGGTAGTTGATGTATCTCTAGGAATGTATCCATTTCTTCCAGATTGCCTAATTTGTTGACATACAGTTGTTTATAATACATTCTTATAATTGTATTTCTTTGGTGTTGGTTGTGATCTCTCCTCTTTCATTTATGATTTTATTTATTTGGGCCCTTTCTCTTTTCTTTTTGATAGGCTAGGGATTTATCAGTCTTATTAATGCTTTCAAAGAACCCGCTCCTAGTTTCATTGATCTGTTCTACTATTCTTTCAGCTTCTGTTTCATTGATTTCTGCTCTAATCTTAGTCTCTTTTCTTTCTAGTCTCTTAGGCTTTCTTTAAGACTTTCTTTAAGACTAGACTCTTAAGCCTAGTCTCTTAGGCTTTCTTTGCTGTTCTTTCTCCAGCCTCTTTAGGTATAAGGTTAAGTTGTATATTTGAGACTTTTCTTGTTTCTTGAGAAAGGTTTGAATTGCCTTTGCTGCATCCCAAGTTTTGAATAGTTATGTTTTAATTTTCATTTGTTTCTATGAGTTTTTAAAATTCTTCTTTAATTTCCCAGTTGACCCATTCATTCTTTAGTAGGATGTTCTTTAGCCTCCATATATTTGAGTTCTTTCCACATGTCCTATTATGACTGAGTTCAAGTTTCAAAGCATTGTGCTCTAAAAATATGCAGTGATTAATCCCAATCTTTTGGTACTGATTGGGACCTGATTTGTGACCTAGTAAGTGATCTATTGCACTAAAGCGTATGTATTCTGTTGCTTTAGGATGGAATGCTCTGAATATATCTGTGAAGTATATCTGGTCGAGTGTGTCATTCAAAATCTTGTTTCCTTGTTGATTCACCTTAGATGATCTGTCTATTGCAGTGACTGGGGTATTAAAAATCCCCTATTATTATTATCAATTTGTTTCTTTAGTTTTGTTATTAATTGGTTTATATAATTGGCTGTTCCCATGTTAGGGCCATAAATATTTACAATTATTAGAACTTCTTGTTGGGTAGACCCTTTAATTATGATATAGTGTCCTTCCTCATCTTTTATTACAGTCTATGGTTCAAAATCTAACTTGACTGATATAAGGATTGCTACCCCAACTTTCTTTTGATGACCATTAACATGAAAAATGGTTTTCCATCCACTCATTTTCATTTGGTGTTTTTGAGTCTAAAATGAGTCTCTTGCAGACAGGACATGGATGGGTCTTTTTTTTTTTTTTTCTATCCAATCTTATACCCTGTGTCTTTTTTCTTTTTTTTTTTAACATTTTACTTCTTTTTTTTTTTTAAAGGTTTTATCTATTTATTTGACAGAGAGAGATCACAAGTAGGCAGAGGCAGGCAGAGAGAGAGAGGAGGAAGCAGACTCCCCACCAAGGAGAGAGAGCCCGATGTGGGGCTCGATCCCAGGACCATGGGATCATGACCTGAGCCAAAGGCAGAGGCTTTAACCCTTTGAGCCATCCAGGTGCCCCACCTTGTGTCTTTTGATTGGTGTGTTCAGCCTATTTACAATTAGAGTAACTATTAAAATATATGGATTTAGTACCATTGTATTACCTGTAAAGTCACTGTTTCTGTATATGGCCTCTGTTCCTTCCGGTCTGTTGTTTTGGGGCTCTTTCTTCACTTAAAGGATCTCATTTAACATTTCTTGCAGTGCTGGTTTAATGATCACAAATTCTTTTGTTAGTTTCAGTTTTTCCCAGAAACTTTTTATCTCTCCTATTTTGAATGACAGCCTTTCTGGATAAAGTATTCTTCACTGCATATTTTTTTCATTTAGCACCCTGTATATATCAAGCCATTCTTTTCTGGCCTGTCAGGTCTCTGGGGATAGGTCTGCTGCCAGTCTAATATTTCTACCCTGTAGGTTATAGACCCATTGTCCCAAGTGGCTTTCAGGATTTTCTCTTTGTCTCTGAGATTTGAATGCTTCACTATTACATGTTGAGGTGGTGACTTATTTTCATTGATTTCAAGGGGTTTCTCTTTGCCTTCTGGACTTGAATAGCTGTTTCCTTCCCCAGATTAGGAAAGTTTTCAACTACAATTTGCTCCAATATATCCTTGCCCCCTTCTCTCTCTTTCCTCTTCTTGTGGGACCCCAATTATTTTAACATTGTTTCACTTTATGGTATCACTTATCTCTGGAATACTCTCCTTATAATCCAATAGTTGCTTATCTCTCTTTTTCTCAGTTTCTTTATTCTCCATCACTTTGTCTTCTGTGCCACTAATTCTCTCTTCTGCCTCATTTATCCTAGCAGTTAGAGCCTCCATTTTTTATTGCATCTCATTAATAGCCTTTTTGTTTTGAATTGATTGGATTTTTAGTTCCTTTATTTCTCCAGAAAATGATTCTCCAGTGTCTTCTATGTTTTTTTCAAGCCCAGCTAGTATCCTCAGAGTTATTCAGTTATTCTGAACTCTAGCTCTGACATCTTACTTATTTCCATACTTATTAGGTCACTGGCAGTCGGTACTGCCTATTGTTTTCTTTTTCTCTTTTTTGAAGTGGGTTTTTCAGTCTTGTCATTCTTGAGGAAAGAGGTCACTTTTCTATTTGTAGAGTTGCAATCATTCTTTTCTTGGATCTCTGGTTGAGTTTGCAGATGTGCAGAATGATTTGATAGCTATCTAGCTGAATTCCTGGGACCAGACAAAACTAAGGTCTCCTACTCCTCTACCATCTTGGACTATCTCCTGTTAAACCAATTTAACAGGATTCTTGCTGAAGGCAGGTCAGGGGGATCAGGTATGGATAGTGGATGAGAAACTTGATAAAACATCAAAGGATATCAGTTATCAAGGATGGGGAATTCTTTCCACAGTGACTTATCAGGATTCTTTCCAAGACTGAATTTTGCCAGCCCACAAAGAATGGGCCTGGGGCTCAAGGAGCTTGACTCAAGTTTGGTCAGAGAGGACCGCCTCTGCCAACTTCATTCTTTGAATATTCACCTGGGCTCAACAAACCCTTTTGAAAAGCAAGTGCCTACTAAAAGGGTTATTTATATTTGTCATTTAGAACTGCTTGTTAATTCATCTGAGGGAAGAGAAAGTTTAGGAGATCATTTAGAAGCACAGTTTGTGGCAAAGGTTGGGTGGGACAGCTACAAGTCATTGGGACAGAGATGTAAGTAAATCTTCCTCTTTTTTTCCATTTTGTTTCTGCTACCAGAATCATGACAGCCAGCTCTTCTGGGCTGCTTCAGTTGTTCTGAACTAGCAGGGATCTTGTAGAATGATCTTTATTTGTATAGGGAGTAGGTAGATTTTATTTAATAAATAGAGATTCCTTTTCATAGTATAAAATTGTAATGTGCAAAACAATGGCTAAAAAAGACAAACATTCTTCACAAGACCAGGAGATAATTGCTTTGAGTCATTTTTTAAATGGTTTATTGACTTGATATTGCTACTGATTTTAGAAACACTGCAATTAATTCCTTCAATCAATATGCATTTTTAAAAACTCAAGGCCGGGGTGCCCAGGTGGCTCAGTGGTTTAAAGCCTCTGCCTTCAGCTCAGGTCATGATCCCAGGGTCCTGGGATCAAGCCCTGCATCAGGCTCTCTGCTTAGTGGGGAACCTGCTTCCCCCTCTCTCTGTGCCTGCCTGTCTGTCTATTTGTGATCTCTGTCTGTCAAATAAATGAATAAAATCTTTAAAAAAAAAATTCAAAGCCAAAATCCAGCTGACACCAAAAAGTTCAAATAGGGCCCTCCCAGCCTCATGTGGAGACCCCATCTGAGCTTTGCTTCTGCACAAGAAGCTCCTTCAGCTCCTTCCACAGAGCAGATCAGGCCAGGGAAGGCAAGGAATGCATTGGCCTCTATGCCTCTTCCAGTGAGCAGTGAGAGAAAAAGTCCAGCTCAGAAAATGTCAGTCACTTATAGTTTCAGCAAGAAATCTAAGTCTAGATGGAAAGGGACCATAAATAATTCTGAGGCCCTTCCACAAATTGTTCAAGAGTGTTCATAAAGATCCTAGCCACTCTGAATTCCTTTCCCAGATGTAGACAATGATTCGATGTCTCCTTCTGTCCCTCTGGGCTTTGTTCAGGACACATTTTTTTTTCTTCTGTTGCACATGTGACAAATCCCTAGAGGGGTGTCACACCAGCCATTCTCTCCCTCCTGGCAATCAGTTAAAAGCATGAAGCCTTGACTTTTTCTAAGTGATTTAGATCCAGCTCTTGACTTACAGCATTTTGCATTCTCAGCAAGCTATTTAATTCATGATAAGTGATTTTGGAGCCTGGAAAGGAGCCACCCCAGTAGGGACACTAGAGGACTCAGGGGCCTGCGAAACTAAAAGTGATTTTCTCTGATTCAAGTCCAATTTGGGTAACAGAGACAAGAGGTCAAAGTTCAAAACCCATTCACCAGCAAGGAAAGAGCCAATCTCCTCTACCCTCAGTAGTCTTTGCAAAGGTCATTCCTTTGGGGGTGTATAGACTAAATATTTGTGTCCCCCCCAAGATCCCTATGTTGAAGCCCTAAGCCCCAATGTGACTATATTTGGAAATAGAGCCTTTGGAAGTAATTATAATTAAATGAGGTCATAAAGATAGAGCTTGGTTCTGATAGGACTAGTGTCCTAATAAGAAGAGGAAGAGACACCAGAGCTCACTCTTTCTCTCTCTGCAGACACACAGGGGAAAAAAAAAAAAAAAAAAAAAAGCTGTGTGAAGACAGAGCAAGAAGGTGGTTGTATCTAAGCCCAGAACAGAGTCCAGAGTCCTCACTGAAACCGGATCAGCCTATATATCTTGACCTTGGATTTTTGTCTAGAACTGTGAGAAATAACTATCTGTTGTTTAAGACACCCAGTCTATGGTATTTTGTTAGAGCAGTCTGGGCTGATTATGATAGGCATAACCTACTTCAGCATCCTTTTCCAGCATTATCTCCTTAGGCATGCCTTTGCAACCTTACCTTTCTCTTGGACTAGCAGGTTGAGGCAGGAAGAAGTTTAAAACAGGTAAGGTAGACTAAGGTAGGGAAGAAGCCACCTCCAAAAGAATACATATTCAGCAGGTATTTACTGAGCATCTCCTAGGTCTGTGGCTCTGCCCAGCAATGTCACTTGTAAGTACAGCCTGAGAGCAAAAAGAAAGCCCTTTTGCTAGTAGTCAATCATGTTCAGATGTCACTGCAATGGATGTCTTTAGGATTTCCACCGTCATCTTTCAGAATCCATCTCAGATAGGCAAATAAGATCTTTCTCCTGATCCCCTTTCTTTCCTGCCCTCACCCACCTCTGTCTCATACTCATTTTCCTGCTGCTCCTTTAGATTAGGCCTGTAGGAGGTGCCCTGTCCTAGCAACCAGGCCATCTAGCTATACTCCTCTAGGGTCACTCTGCTCTGTTCCCTGCAGGGAGCATTTGCAAAGCAAACAAAACTGTTTGTTCCCAATGATCTATGATCGGTGTGGCAGTGTGGCATTATTTTGACTATGGTTTTTACTTTTACTTTTTAGTTTTACTTTTACTTCTTTCCCCATCCAGCTTCATTGAAACATAATTGACACCCATCACTGCATAAGTTTAAGTTGTACAGGATAATGGTTTGACTTCCATATGTTGCAAAATGATCACCACAATGTTTAGTTAGCATCCATCATCTTGTATACATACAATAAAAAGAAATAGCAAAAAAAAAAAAAAAAAGAAAAGAAAAGAAAAGAAAAAGAAAACACTTTTTTCCCTTGTGATATAAACTCTTAGGATGGACTCTTTAAAAGCTTTCACACAAGCATGTCTCATTTTACAGCACTGCCTTTTATCCTGCCTTACAAATTGAAGGTTGGCAGCAGCTCCTCATCAAGAGGGTCTGTTGGCCCCATTTTTCCAACAGCATTTACTCACTCTGCATCTCTGTCACATTTTTCTAATTCTATCGATATTTCAGACTTCTAAATGCCAGTAAGAATATTCACAATTCATGGGAAGAGGTCAAAACAGTGACAGCAACAGGAATTTGAAGAAAGTGGACTCTAACCTTCATGGATGGCATGGAGAGGTTCAAGACTTGAATGGAGGAAGTCACTACAGATATGGCGGAAAAGGCAAGATAACTAGAGTTAGAAGCAGAGCCTGAAAATATGACTGAATTGCTGCCATCTCATGATCAAACTCCAGCAGATGAGGAGTATCTTCTTATGGATGAACAAAGGAAGTGGCTTCTTTTTTTTGTTTTTTAAGATTTTATTCACTTATTTGTCAGAGAGAGAGAGAGCGAGCACACAAGCAGGCAGAGTGACAGGCAGAGGCAGAGAAAGAAGCAAGCTCCCCGCTGAGCAATCAACCCAATGTGGGACTCTATCCCAGGACCCTGGGATCATGACCTGAGCCGAAGGCAGCAGCTTAACCAACTGAGCCACCCAGGTGTCCCAGGAAGTGGCTTCTTAAGATGGAATCTATTCCTGGTGAAGATGCTGTGAAGATTGTTGAAATGACAACAAAGCTAACTTTAAATATTTAAAATATTACATGAGCTTATTTATTTGTATAAATAAATAACATTTAAATAACATTATAAACAATATTTCTGATGTGGAATGGAATATTTAAAATATTACACGAACTTAGTTGATAAAGTAGTGGCAGAATTTGAGATGATTGACCCAATTTTGCTTTTTTTGCGGGGGGGAGTGTTTGTTTGTTTTTAAGATTTTATTTATTTATTTGACAGACAGAGATCACAAGTAGGCAGAAAGGCAGGCAGAGAGATGGGCGGGAAGTAGGCTCCCTGCTGAGTGGAGAGCCTGATGCAGGACTTAACCCACTGAGCCACCCAGGTGCCCCCTCGAACCCAATTTTGAAGAAGTTCAAGTCTTGGTAAAATGCCATCAAACAGCATCACATGCTATGGAGAAATTGTTCTTTTATGGAAAGTCAATTGGTATGGCAAACTTCATTGTCTTATTTTAAGAAACTCCCCCAGCTACCACAGGCTTCGCAACCCTGATTCACCAGTGGCCATCAACCTCAAGGCAAGACCCTCCATCAGCAAAAAGATTATGACTGGCTGAAAACTCAGATGATAGTTAGCATTTCTTAGCAATAAAATGTTTTCAGATTAAGGTATATACATTTTTAGACACAATACTATTGCAAATGTAGTAATTGCATATGTAATAGACTGTAGTAAAGCACAAACGTAATTTTTTATTGTATAGAATTTGAATCTTCTGAGCTTAAACATAACTTTTAAAGGCATTGGGAAACCAAAATATTCGTTTGACTCACTTCATTATGACATTTGCTTTATTGTAGTGGTCTGGAACTGAACCCTCAATGCCTCCAAGGCATGCCCACATTTATCATTGTCCTTACATTGTATGTTACATCCCCAGTACTCATTTCTCTTATCCCTCCAAGTTTGTACCTTCTGGCCACCTTCCTCCAATAACTCCCTTTTTTTTAAAGTGGGGTTTAATTTGCACACAATGAAATATCCAGATGTTAAGTGTACCATCCAGTCAGTCTTAACCACAACGTGCATCAAAGCACAGAGCATTATCCTTGCCCCAGTGACTCTCTCTGCTCCTCCCCCACCCCAGTTCCTGCTCCCCAGAGGTATCTGATTTCCACCACCGTAACACGGTTTGCTTCACTTAAAATTTTATATAAGTAGAATCACGTATGTAGGCCTGCGGACTTGGAAGGTCTAGCTTCTTCCACCTAGCATAGTGTTTCTGAGATGCATCTATGTTGTGCGTATATCAAGTTTCTTCCCTTTGTACTTCTGAGCAGTATTTCACAGCTTAGGTGTACCACAGTTTTCCATTCCTCTGAAGGATGTGTAGGATGTTTACAGTTTGGGACTATTATATTTGTAGCCGCTATAAACATTCTTGCATGTGTTGTTTTCATTTCTCTTGGATAAACACTTAGGTCGCCAGGTAGATGTATGTTTAACTTTTAAGACACTGTCAAAAAGGATGTACCATTCTATGCTCCCTCTGGCAAGATAAGAGAATTCCCATTTCCCCACATTATGTCTCATTTTTGCCGTTCTAATGGGTAGGCAGCAGTCTCTCACTGTTTTTTTAATTTGCATTTTCCGAAGGATATTGTGTGCTTTATCATGAGCTTACTGTCATTTCATTATCATCTTTTGTGAAGTGTTTAAGTCTTTTGTCCATTTTTTATTTGGCCGTCTTTTTTATTATTGAGTTGCAGGAGTACTTTATACCTAGATTCAAGTCATTCGTCATATATATGTGTTGTGAATTATTTTTCCCAGTATATGAATTGCCTATCAATTTCCTTGATGGTGCTTTTTAATGCACTGGAGTTTTTAATTTTGATAGCTTAATTTAATAATGTTTATGTTTTTATGGTTTGTGGGTTTTATGTCTTCTCTAAGAAATATGTACCCACCTCAAGGTTGTATAGATATCTCTATGTTTTATTCAAGTAAGTTTATCATTTTTGCTTTTTCAGTTAGGTCTGTAATCCATCTTCAGTTGATTCTTATGGATGGTGTGAGACGGGTCAAACTTCTTTATTTTTCCATATGGATATCCAGTTGTCCCAGCACAATTAATTGAACAGACTTTCCCTTCCCCATTAAATTGCTTTGGTGCCCTTTTAAAAAATTATTTGAATGCCTATGTGTGGATTTAGCATTACCTAGATGTGTTTAATGCAAAAAAAAAAAAAAAAGAAAAGAAAAGAAAAAAAAGAAAGAAAGAAAGGAAGGAAAAAAAAAAAGAGCTCCTCCTTATCAGGGTTCAGAGTGGGGGGAGTATGAGAGGAGCAAGGACCCAGAGAAACCTATTCTATCACATATGCAAAGGTTGCCCTCTAGCAGAGGACACCAGCAGTGAAAGACCCCCTGGGATGTTCAACCCAGGGAGGCACTTGACACAAACTAGAGAACATTCTACCCGAGGCCTCATTCTCACACCAGTTTTTCAAGCTCTCTGATGATGCAAGGAGAAAATAAAAAAGAAAAGCTCTTGGCATTTACGAAGTATGAAGTTCCAGCTTATTGTTTTCCTCCCCCACTGAAAGAATTATCCAAGGTGCTTTGTGGAGCTCTGCCTCATGGGGCCCTTTGATCCAAAACACAGTCGTTTACTCCCATTTCTAGAAAATTGCTTGGAAACCTCATCAGTGCTAGGGCACTGAGCAGATATACTTAGAGTTTTATTGCTGCGCTAAATTAGAATTAAGGAGTAAGTAGCCTGAACAATTTTCACTTTCCTATTTCCCCTTCATGAATTCTAAAGTGCTTTTATTGTAGGGAAGCGGACATTTTAAAGAATATAGTATTAAAAATATCCATGGCAGATATGTGTTTTTAAAGTTTTATTAAAAAGGCTTTCTTCCAATTATCATTGTCAAAGACAATGTAGGGGGCTTGTAAATATACACAGAATGATGTGGCATGTTTCAAGGGGTAAAAACCTCAAAAACAGCACAGACGTCCCCTTTAAATTGTCTTGACTTTGGGGAACTTTGCTGAAAGTCTTATTCTACAATAGGAGAGTATTGCTAGTGGCATGAAGTAAATGAATGCCTATGGAACAGTTGAATACTCACCACCAGATGGCCAATCAGACTTCATCCTGAAACAGGAGAGGAGTTCAGTGAAAAGGCATGGATTTCTGGTGTGACCTTCGACCTTTGACAAACATGCTCTTCTTGACCAAATGAGTCAGATTCCTCTGAGCTCTTTTTCAACTAGGCCCTGATCTTGAATTTATCTTCAAAAGCTCAGTTTTTCTAAGAAGCCTTCCAAGTCAGTCTAGTCCATCCTCAATATCTGATGTAATTCATCAACCCCCATGGCCCCCCAGGGGATGTCAGGTCACCCTGGCCTGTCTTCAGCAAGAATTATGTCAAGCTGGTTTAGCCAGCATGTCCCCTGACCCCCAATGTTTCCTATTAGCAATTTTTTACCAATTGACATACCCCCCCACAAAAACACACACATTGGGCTCCTTGGCTATAAATTCCCATTTTCCCTTGCGGTTGGAGTGGAGTCTGATCCTCTCTCCCCGCTGCAAAACCCCATTGTCGTACCCCCCAAACCTACCATCACAGTCCCAAATACAGCCTGCCTTGCCGGGTGAACAAGCATCATTAACAACTTTTTTCTTTAAATCTTTCTAAAGAGATATTATAGTAATAAGTGTAGTGGACTGTCTCTTTGGTGGGCTTAATAAAGAGGAAGGCTCTGTAAGCAACGGGTGTGCGTGTGTGTCGTTATGTCAGACAGTGCAGAAAATCCCGCAATGGGGAAACAGTCCTATAGAAACTTGAAAATGACCAAGACAATGTAAAGTGTCTATGGGGGTCCCCCAAGAGAGACACTGGTGGCCTTTCTGGATATGCAATACCCAATACAGAGCCCAAAGTGGACATTTTGTACTTAAAGGGGAGTTTGTTCCTGTTTCTGACAACACCTGTGGGTCCTGCTCAGCCCCCAACTCCTAGAGCTGTGACCTTCCGTGGTGACCTTCCCTGACCTTCTGGGCACTCATGTGCACCCTGCGTGCCTCACAGCTCCTTGTGTATCATTCACCCCCATCACCCTACCGAGCACGTTTGATGTATGTGAGCATAACAAGCATTAGCAGGATTGAACAGCACACACTTGCCCTGTTTTTCACATTCTTTTCCTCCCCTCCATAACTGAATTTCTAAGGAAACAAGGAATCAGCACCGCCAAAATTTGCTGAGCATGGACTCTGTGCCAGGCATGGTGCTAAGACATTTGCAGGTAGTAAGTAGCATCTTGAGTTCTCACGACCACTGTATGAGAGAGGTTTCACTACTCTTCTAGGTAAAGAAAGAGGGGCTTGGGGGAATTAGTCACTTGCTCATGGTCACAGAGTTCATTAATTCAGAATTTGAGCAAAAAGCTGTTCAGTTTCCACCCCTGTTCCTAACCATGATGCCCCCGGGACGCCATGGCACAAGTCCTCTGTGTTATCCTGGGTTTATTTCTTTGGTTCTGTTTCTTGCCAGATCGCACTACATGTTAAAACAAAATGACTGACCCCCCCCCACCAAAAAATTATATAGTTTCCTCGTAAGCAATTACTATTTTTAAGGCCACAGTGATGAGATGGTTGTTTCTGATTTTTACACTGGAACGGTGGGCAGAGAAAAGATACTACCTCCATTGAATTGCGTGGTTGAATCAAACCTCTTTCATTTTAGCTTCATTTGAAAAAGACAAAAATCAATTTCTGCCCACCTAAAAAATAAAATGGCACGCTCCACGGTGGGGAGGGGGTGGGCGGCGGGGGGCGGAGATTTCAGGTTTCATGTTAATATTGCGAATAGTGTGCAGAATTCCAAAGGGGAAGAAAGACCAGACTATAGGAAAGAAGGGACAAAAGCAAGTCCAATGCTGAGCCTCTTGTAATTGCTGCTTTGGGCTTTCTTTTTTGCTTTCCTTCCTTTGTGAAGAAGAAAAGAAATCATATCTGATTTATAGATTTTTTTTTTTTTTTTTTTTGGCCCTAGCCTCCTGGATAGTCACTCTTAAAAACTAGAAATCTAGTTAAAAATGGCTTGGAAAGAGCCTCAAAAGCGCTCGTTTTTTCCCCACATCTAATCTCCATCTAAACACCCTGTCACAATCTTGATGCAAATGCCACCAGGGCACCAGCCTCAGGACCCGGCCAGGTGGCAGAAGTTCATTCCTGCCTTTGATATCCTTGAGACGACCTAAGACCTGGAACAAGCATGGTATTGAGGGGCAGAGGCATAGCAAACACGAAGTAGGGGTCCCACCCACGGCCCCCTCTCCTTTTCTGACTTGAACCCGAGGCCTGGGCCACCTTCCCCAGGGCACATATGGAGCCCGGGGCCCCAGTGCATCTCGGTCCCCATCTTGAGGCTCCCCCATGGTGACTCAACAGGCTCTCGCCTTTGCTTTTAGTCTTATTATTAGGGGATTTTATTTTCACGTCTACCTTGCCAGCTGCCGAAAACAAAACACAGCAGCACTTCTCTGACCCTGGAGAAATCCCTTGCTCACAGCCACCATCTGGGAGGGCCATTTCTTTCATCTGACTTGTAAACATTTTCAGAAAGCCTCGGAAGGCAGCCATTTGGCAGGGCACTGCAACTTCCTTGCTGAAAACAGTGAGATTTCAAATTTTAATTGCAACCTCTTGATTAGGCATCAGAAGTCCATGTCTGTGTATCTAAAATACAAATGTCCATTTCAGGTGTTCTTTGGGGGTGGTTCGAGCACCGAATCTGTTATTGCCCATTGGAAAATCCACTTGCTTTGTGGGTAGAGAAAATACTTAGGTGGTTAGTACTCATTATTTTTAGTTTTAATGCTTACCGCTTTCAGATGTCTAATCTTAGCTCCATAGCAGTCAATAGAAGAAGAAACAAAAAAGGAAAACCAGCAGGGTTTGGGGGGCCGATGGGGATTTCAGTGGGATATCCTCCCCCCATGATCCAGTTAGCAAGCAGAGGGGAGGAGCAGAATTTGAGGTGGACATCTCAAATGGCTGCTGTCCTCGTAAGGCTCTTGAACTCATTCCTTCACCCATGATAAGCTAGAATCCTAAACTCTCAGATTTGAAAGTCAGCAAAGAAAGGGCCCTGCTTTCAAATGGATGACCATTCATGTGGGGAAAATACAAGAATTGGAAGCTGCTCTTTTCAAGAAATATTTGTGAACCACTTAGATGCCAGGCCCTGTGAGGGGCCCTGAGGTCACAATAGAGGGCCATCAAAGGACACCTTAAGCTCTAGTACCTGTCACTGGACCCCTTACTATCTTTCTGATGCTCCCATGGAAGACCTGACAATGTCCTGGGGTTTCCCCTCTCTCCTTGTCCCCAGCCCCCTGCCCATGTGCAATTTTTTTCCAGAAAAGCACAGCTCCCTTAAAGGCCCAAATTTCTCACTTAGGACTGTAGAGTACTAGAAAAAGCAGCAGGTTAAGAGTAAGCCTGAAATTGGTTCCAAAGAAAACTCCGCCTCGTTCTAGCTGCAGCATCGTGAGTTTCTTGACTTCACGAAAGCCTGTTTTCTCATCAGCAAAACGGAGGAAATATCTACTTCACAGAGTCATTGGGAAGATTAACAAGGTAATGTCGTAAAGAATACAGCACAAGGACCAGAATGAGTAAATATTTGATGAATACTAGTTTCATCATTCTGGCCACTTTCCATTTTTCAGTTTATTACAATATCCTCCGAACAGCTCCCTGAGTGAGAACCTGCCTTTCTAATTCACCCAAGCCGCTACACTCATATTTCGGGCCAGCTCTTGTCTTTACCTCTGCGATGATTCCTTGTTACCTACGTGTATGCACAAGAGTTTGTGTTCCTCTAATTGCTAGTAGTCAGTCATCGGTGAGGATTTTTTTAATTGCAAGGGACATAAATATGCTTTGCACCAATATAACTTGGAGATGTTTTGGCTCCCACAACTAAGAAGTTAGGTTCTGGCTAACTCCTGTGCCATCGCCCAGCTCTGCTCTCTTTCTCAATTTTGCTTTCTTTTATGGGTCACCTCCTTCTCTCCTGCTGTAGATGGCTCGTCAAGCTTGGCCAGGCAAGATGGCTTTCAGCTGCCTCCTATTCTCCTCCTTCTGGGGTCCTGACCTCCATAAAAAGAGGACCCATCGGGCGCCTGGGTGGCTCATCGGGTTAAGCCTCTGCCTTCAGCTCAGGTCATGATCCTCAGGGTCCTGGGATTAAGACCGCATCAGGCTCTCTGCTCAGCAGGGAGTCTGCTTCCCCCTTTCTCTCCACCTACCTCGGTGCCTAATTGTGATCTGTCAAATAAATAAAATATTTAAAAAAAAAAAAAAAAGATGAGGACCCATTACATGCAGTGCCTACATATCAGCTCCAGGGACCAGACCCTACTCCACCTTCCCCCACTCCCCATTGTCTGAGTCATGTTTTTGCAGCTCTCAGCACTGAGGAAGAGAAGCAGAACACTGTGGTTAGGACTTCTGAGGGAACCACAAGGGAAGAAAGGACAGTTATGAGACTTCAAGGGACAGAGGTCACCAAGACAAGCACAGAAAATGTCCACAGTAGCCAGGAATCCTTGGGACACAGCAACACTAACTTGTTCCTTCCTTAGAGGAAGCCCTAAGAGGAGACACAACAGGCCCCCAGCGAAACCCCTTTCTTGGATGAGAGGGGTGTGTGTTCGGGGCCGGGCTGGAGATCAAAATCAAATCAAAACCAGCCTTCCCAGTATCCCACAGAAACCATGGGCATGCAATAGGGCAAAGGCAGGTCTCTCCTAGCATCTGACCTCAGGAGACCAAGCTTAGAAGAAAGGGGGAAGGAACAGCAGAGCCACCAAGGGCCACAGCACAGTCTGGTCCACTAGTAGGAAGTGCCACGACCCTATTTCCTTTCCCCAGCCTAGTGCTTCGTCTCGCTGGACCAGAAATGAAGCACCCCTGGGACTCCAGAAGAGTGAAAGTGCAGCCCAGGGAGGGGAGCCATGACTTTCCGGGGTTCCCGGGGCGCCGACCAAGCACTTCCGGCCTGGCCGGATGTTACGTTCCTCCACCCACAGGGGTCTCCGGCGCGGTCAGTGCTGCGGCGGGAGGTTTACCAGGGAAGCGTCTTTGGGGAGAACAAGAGGACAAGACGGTTGTTTAGGCTTTATTAGGTGCCTTTTATCTGGGATCACACGGATGGTTTTGAAACATTTAATTAGGTCCCACAACATGTCTGTAAGAAAGGTATTATTATTCTCCGTCTTTAAATGAGAAAACTGAAACAAAGTTAAAAGTGACTTTCCCAAGGTTGCTCGCAAGTGGAATTTTTAGCAGCGTGACAGTCACGGATTCTGAACACGGCCTCGCATTCCCACCTCTTCCCCTCACCCACAAAGCTGCTTCCTTAATAGCCAGAGGATGAAATCCACATGGTTTAAGCTGATAAGGCTTGGTCAGTGTCATAGAATGCTGAATTCCTAAAGAGGAGAAGTTTTAAATATAAAATATGCTTTTAACTCAACCTCAAGGTCAGAACAAATTGTAGAGGTCACTGAATCCGCTTCCTATTCTAGTTCTGGGGTACGATATTCTCTTTGAATATATCAAGTCACAGGGGGTGTCTCCAGAAAGAACTGGTTCCAACATCAAACAGCTACAGGTGTTGGAACAGCCCTCTTTCCATTAAATTAAAATTCGTTTCCTCATAGTGCTATTTCCTACAACTACTTTTACCCACTGGAATTCATTCATATTTTCTTCCCGCCTTCCTTCCCTCTTCCTCCTCCTCCCTCCTTCCCTCCTTTCCTTCCTTCCTTCCTTCCTTAACTACATACTCTATGCTACATATTGGCTTGGGCATCTAAGATAAGAAATAAAGAATAAGAAAGGGGCACCTGGGTGGCTCAGTGGGTTAAAGCCTCTGCCTTCTGCTCAGGTCATGATCCCAGGGTCTTGGGATCGAGCCCCACATCAGGCTCTCTGCTCAGCAGGGAGCCTGCTTCCTCCTCTCTCTCTGCCTACTTGTGATCTCTGTCTATCAAGTAAATAAATAAAATCTTTAAAAAAAAAAAAAAAAGAAGAAGAAAGAAAGTCCCTTGCCTCATGGAAGTTATATTTTAATGGATAAAGACAGAAAAATAGAGAAGAAAACAAATGAACACAAATTTCAACTAATGCTAGTGTCATGGAAGAAATCGAACAAGGTAACAAGATCATGGGTACTGATGAGGACAGGCTGCTTTCTATAAGGGGATGTAAAAGGCTCCACTGAGCACCCAAAAAGGTGACATTTGAGCTGCAACTTGAATGTTCCTGGAATCACACGGATTTCCAGGCCTCCTTCCACAGCTTCTTCCCTTATTTGAAACCAGACATAATGACACGTACGTGCAGGCACACTTAAATAAATGTGCCCTCACCTCTTGGTTGAATGTCTATATCCTTTAGTTATTTCAAACATTATATATATATATCTATATATAGATATATCAGTGTTGCTCTGAAAGTAGAGTGTTCAAAACTGGGTAGAGCACTCTGGAGTCAGTCTGACCAACATAGACAAGATGGGTCCGGGAGCTAGCTCCCTTGTTCTGGACCCCCCACCGCTATTAACTGGACTGTTCTGTGTCTAGACTTTGGATGCCAAAGTTGCAGTAGCCTTTGAAAACATGTATTTCATTAGCTTTCCCTTTATTAAGCTCTTAACCAACTATAAAAAATAAGTCTACACATATGCTATTGCTAAACTTCATATTCGCATCCTGTAATTTTGTAATTACGGTTGAGGAAAAGTAGACAACACAAGGACATGGGTCTCACCTTGTTTTTCTTGAAGCCATCTTGACATCTGTTTAATATTTTCTTTTTTTTTTCATTTTGTGCTGCAGATATTGTCATTTAGGATTTTAACTATCCTTCTGCGTACACTCACAGATTTGATAAGCCTGCTGCCAACATTTCGATTCAAGCCATGATAAAGCATTTCTCAGGCTGAGACAGGGAAGGAATATGGGCATTTAAGCAGCCTGCATTCCATCTAACGCTATGATGAGCCAGTTAAATGCCTGCCACAACCCAAATACTCCATATACATTCATTCCTAACTCAACAAAGAAACAAGGTTAGCGTGACATGATATTCTTCGTAAATCAGTGCTGAATCCTGTTGTTCCCTGCTCCTGATTTTGAGAACTCAAAACTCTCTTTTTTAAACCATGATCTAAAAATGTGTTCTGGGGCGCCTGGGTGGCTCAGTGGTTAAAGCCTCTGCCTTCAGCTCAGGTCATGATCTTAGGGTCCTGGGATCGAGTGGCACCGGGCTCTCTGCTCAGCAGGGAGCCTGCCTCTCTGCCTACTTGTGATCTGTCAAATAAATAAAAATCTTTTAAAAAATAAATAAATAAATAAAAATTAAAAAAATAAAAAATAAAAATGTGTTCTAAGTCTTGCCTCATCTGCTTATAGGCTCACCAGTTTAGGGAACATAGTTCCGATTTCTCTCTTTCAAACATTTCGACTTTACAATCTGGCCCCTGAATCATGCTCCAGGAAGCACCAAAGTTTTCTGACCATGCTGCTACCATTGAATATATATGTTCTCTATGTAGTATGTACGTAGGTACAATATGTATGCATATAAATATATGCATACACACACACACACACACACACACACACATACACATATACACACACATAAAGTTTTTAGGTAAAGTTTGTCCTAAAATAAAATCCATTTGGGCCAAAGACTTAAGAACTTACATAATAGGCTCACTTTTACAATCATTAATCTAATGTTGGGTCCTTTCTATGGTAATAGGTCCTATCATTTCCAATAATACTCTCTTCCCTGAAAAAAAAAATTTTAGGTAGAAAACACAAATTGAACACCTCTCTATTTTTTGCTTTTCATGTATTGCTGTGTTTTTTTGCTATTGTTGTTCAGACCTTTTTTTGAGGCTATGGAGACATTTCCAGAAGTTAAAGCAGAAAGTGATGGAGGGAAGTCCATGTAAGAAATAAATTATTTTCGGGGGCATCTGGGTGGCTCAGTGGGTTAAGCCTCTGCCTTCGGCTCAGGTCATGGTCTCAGGGTTCTGGGATCGAGCCTCATATCGGGCTCTTTGCTTGCCAGGGAGCCTGCTTCCTCCTCTTTCTCTACCTGCCTCTCTGTCTACTTGTGATCTCTCTCTGTCAAATAAATAAATAAATTTAAAAAGAAAAAGGAAAAAAAAGAAATAAATTATTTTCACCTATCTCTAAGATATTTTGAAAATTGAATTTCTAAGTTCATGTCTGTGTAATCTAACTGATATGCTCAGAAATGTCTTTATGGCTCAGATGGTGTTCTCTATTACACCCAAGATTTTTGTAATTATTAAGTACTGCTTTTTTTTGATCCGAACTATTTCCATGGTAGCCATACTTTTGTTGCTTCTTCTGACTTCCTAGAAATGCACCAAAACGAAAGAAAAAAATCTGTTGGCTGCTTCGTTCTCATTGAATGAGGCTTCAGGCTGAGGTCTGGCTCTTTCAAGCCCTCATTCATGACTAGATCTTTCCCCTAAGCCAGTTTCATGGTTTGCCTTGGGGACGCATGATTCACTTCCTCTCTCAGACCAGAAGATCCAAACTTGGACACACAATGCCCCTGGTGTTTCTTTATTTTAATCTTCACCGTGGAAGTTCTCTGTCTTGTAAAGGGGACATTCTCAAAAGAAGGAGGTCCTAGTTCAGTAATCCTTTTTTCAGGGTTTCTGCTGTCCGGATGATCATTCTGGTTAACTCAATTATGGTTTGAGGCTACAGTGAATTAGATATGTCCCCCCAAAGAAGACCTGAAGGGTGCTTTTAACTCAAGACTTTATAAAGGCTCCACTATCATGTTGATGTTAAGAACTGAGTTCAGACAATGCCATGAAGTACATATTGTGTACAAATGACAGTGCAAACATTTATCTACGGTGTGTATGCAGACAGAGCAAACCACAGAGACAGTTACATGAAACTGCTGGTGATGCTTGGCCAGCTGTGGTTTTAAGAGCACCTGGGGTTCAAGGCTGCTTCTCCTCACCTGTCCTGCTTCTTTTCCATTTGATTCTTTACCAGCACAGATATTTTATCCGCTGAGGCTGTAAACCTTCAAGGATGGTCTTTCTGACATATTCCACCACACCAAGTGATTTCCTGAAGCCACAGACAAATCAGGATACTGTGGGAAGTATGCACCCTCTCTAATAGGAAGGTCTTCACAGAATGTCTTTTATGGTATGGTGGGCAGAGTTCAGACACGTCTCACTTTTCCAGGGAGAGTCTCCCTTATTCTTCACAGTCCTTTATCAGAGACGTTTCTTCCTGCCTTCCACTATCAGTTGGGTTACCCATCCCCCTCTCCTATGACAGCTAGGATGTAATTTAATCCTTACTAAATGGGGGTTAATCTTGGAACATCAGGTTCAGAGATTTCCATGGGGATATTTATTTCTTTACTTACTTTACATAGGGCGATACTATTCCCTCTTAAACAAACCAAAAAAAAAAGGTATATTTCACATACAGAATTTAGCTAATAAAAGTCTGATGTATCATGCATATTTTTTTAAGTTTTTATTTATGTATTTATTTTTCAGAGAAAGAGAGAGCATGAGCACAAGCAAGGGGAGTGGCAGGCAGAGGGAGAAGCGGCGTCCCTGCTGAGCAAAGAGTCGGATGTGGGACTGGATCCCAGGACCCTGAGATCCTGACCTGAGCTGAAGGCAGTCTCTTAACAGACTGAGCCACCCAGGCAGCCCAAGACAACTGTTGTTATTCTTCATTTTACCTTTGAGAAAACAGGAGCTAAGATGAGCTCAAATAGGTGAAGGGATAAAATAAATGAAGGCCAAGCTGGGTTTTAAACCCAGTTGTTTCTGATCACAAACATTGGTGACAAGGAGAGAGGTGCCCGAGTCACCAGACGCCCCACCACTCTCATGACTCACTGCTAACATGCTTTTACACAACAGGAAGACTTTTCAAGATATTTTAATGCAAAGAAAAAAAATTAAGGTGCATATTCCTAAATACACTTTGGGTTCTAGGGTTAGCTACAAATACTGCCTTCGCCTGTACCAGGTCGGAATTTGATTTGACCACCCAAATATATCACTTCTTAAAAGGGCAGAGGAAATACTTGGCTCCAGGTCCAAATCACTTAGCAGCAGGTTTTGGGGGAGTCCTCATGATTATCAAACAAGGGGGCTTTCATTTACTACAAGACCATGAGTATGGGTAAAATTGGGGATTCGAGGGTAATTATCCAGAAGAAATAATCAGTAGTATCTGTAGAGAAGTAAAGCACACCAGGGAACAGCAAAAATTCGTTGTAGCAGCAAGGAATAGGATAAAATTATTATTTCACTCAGCCAAAGGAAGAGGACCTCATAGGGTTTTACCCAGTTCATCCAACTGAGGCTATTCTTCTCCTCTTGATCCCTGCAAACGTGCCCCTTTAAACTGATTTAATGTTGACAGCTTGTGGACCGCAGTGGAGACACATCTCAACATGTTTTCTGCAAGAACTCTGCCAAGGGCCAGTTCAGATTCTGGAACATTGACTCAGCATCCCAGGGAGGAAAGTGCAGAAAATGGGAGGGAAAAGGTCCCACCCTTCTGGCCAGACAGGAAGGGATTCAAGGCCATTTTCAACCCAGAGGGTATGCCCAGGCGTCTGCCGCAGCAAACCTGAGAAGCAGGCAGAGGAATGGCAGGTCAACGGAAAGGACGAAGAACAAAGAAAATGCTAAACATTTCTCCCCGCTGATCAGCAGAATCAATATGGAAGTAGACACCTGTCGCCGACGGCAAGAGCAGCCTTCTGCCACCCCAGCTTCCTTCACTGTGCTGTGAGGCTCTGCCTCCTTCTACCTGATCGCAGCCGGAAATGTGCCTGAGGTCTCAGCGGACTTAACGCAGCTGTATCCCTTCTCACACAGGCCCCGGGTCCTCGGTCCCTGTCGGCTTCCAGCCTTCAGCTTTCAGATCACTCCCCATGCTGGGTGTTCTGGGGCGGGTACCATGGCAAACGCCTTCTCCAGGCTCCTGCACTTAACCAAACCACCTTTACGCTGGAAGCATGTGTCATCAACTGATAATATGCTAAGTGACAACTCATTTTCATTCTGCAGAAGGGAATTGCTTAATATTTCATTCTTATCACCTACTCATTCCGGGGAGCTCTCACAGGACAGCAAGGGCTCCCCCAGAGAATTGCTGGAAAGGTTAATGCCTCGGAGGAGCTTGGAGCCGCCCCTCGTTGATGTCTCAATGCTGCCCCCTGCTGGACGCCGGCGTCCCAGCAGCGCCCGCGAACTGAGCTTCGCGCTTCTGTCGCGCGGGTTCTTTGCCGGCCGCTGTCGGGGGGCCTGTGTCCTTGTACCCAAAGCAGTACAACCTTAATTCACCGTCTTTGAGGGCATCCGGACCTCACTGTGAATGCTCGGTCCAGTTGCTCTGTCCGCGGCGTGGCCGCTTCTCCCTTTTGGTCAGGCCGTGGGTGCACGGAATGAAGAGAAGCCATGGTCCTTTCCTCCCTGAAAGATTGGCAGGTGGAACCAAGATGTGTGCGAAGGGGAGAGGTTTCCTACAAGGGAAGAGGGAGACAACTCTTGGTGGCAGAGAAGCCACGCCTGGGGCACAGGGTTCAGCTACACTCTGCCCCCCAGCTAGGACTCCTGTGGGGTGCTCCCTCCTAGGCCTCTTGTCTTCTCAGGCTGCCTTTGTGGCACCGGCTCCACAAAGCTGCCCCCCTTCCCCTCCCCTTCCTCCGCTCACATCCCTGGTCCCCACACCTGCAGCCCTCCCCTGCCCGAGTCCCGCTGGCACATCCACACCAAATCAGTCAGCTAACATACAGTCCCTAATAGGATGCTTGGCAGAGGGCTGAGCGCACTCAAGAAATTGTAGCTAGAAATTAAGTGAAATCTCATCAGCCACTCCTTGCCTTACGTGAACACTTTTAGGTGTTCCCCAACCCTCGGAGAAAATTAGTGGGTCTCTGCTTATCTCTCAATTTCCTTTTCAAACGTCTTCCCAAACATTATAAACCAGCAGTATGACTGCCTGGGGTTCTCCCATGCCTAAGGGATGGGATCTCTGCATGGGTAATGGGTAATGCCGGCTCCTTGACTTAACAGACCCTCTCCTGCCTCCTGCTTATTGATCTATTAAGATCCAAGCCCTCCTGGATGCCTCATCTCCTTCAGGAGTTTAAATATCTTCTTAGGTGTCTGTCTGCTCTCTGAGTCTGAGCTTTTTGAATTCCAGGTCTGATTGACCTTTCTAGCCCCTAAAGTTAGCACAGTTCCTGGTTAGCATCACTGGGACTCGCCACATGTTCATTACATGAGTGAATGAGGACGGGAAAGACAGCACAAACAAGAAGGGGTCCGCGGAGCCCCTGCCTGCCCCTGCCTGCCTCTGCCGTCTCTTGTACCCACCAAGTCTTGTGACTGGATTTGCTCCTGTGGGGGCTGGGAAAGCAAGGCATGGCCACTGGGAGGCTTTGGCTGGTCAAGTTCACCTGGAACATCAGTCTCTTTGTAGGATGATGACAAGGGCAAACCTAGCTACCTTTGAAAAGGGAAGATATTTTTAGAGGAGGAGAGAATAATTCTGGAGACTTGGGGAGTTGGCAGAGGACAGATCTGGCAGGAGCAGGTACCTGAGACCCAGAAGGGCTATATTAGGACATTAGGTACATGGGGACAGGAGACACTACAGGAGCTTAATAGAGGGGATTAGAGGAGGGGGTTGTCGTCCATGCTAAGTCCTTTTCATAGTCCTTCTACACCTCATGGCTACCATGGAATATTATTATTTCCATCGATGGGAAATTGAGGCTCACACAGTTTGGGTTCCATACTTGAGTCACATAGCAACTAAGCGAGAGCCTAAGATTCCATCTCAGGCTCCATTGTGTCCGAGCCCACATTTTCCCGTTATATTCATGTTTGTTCTTCTTAGAGAAGAAAGGCAAAAGACAGAATTCCCATTTCTGAATAAAGCAGTCTAGCCCCTCTTAAAGCTCAGTCTCCTTTCCATCTTAATAGAGAGTGCTGGATTTCTCCATCTCCAAAAGGTACCCCAGGGAATACTAAGGTTCCCCTATCATTCAGACCCGTTCCCAGCTCCCAGCTACGGACAAGCCCTAAGTAGAATGAGGACTGGTCACTGAGGAATTTCATTTCCCATTGTCTGTAGAAGACATCCAACTTCATACGCTCCATTTTACTTGGAGATGTGTGATGCTGCCTCATATGTATTTATTTATTTGTTTGTTAGTTTATTCATTTAAATGAGAGAGCCCACAAGTAAGGGGAAGGACAGAAGGATAAGTGAACCGATGCTGAGCAGGGAGCCCAGCACAGGGCTCAATCCCAGGACCCTGTGACCCATGATCTGAGTCAAAGTCAGACACTCAAGTGGCTGAGCCACCCAGGGCACTGTGACGCTGCCTCTCATTTATCACACTTTGTCCCGATGTGTTGCTCTTCATTAGGCAGGATTAAATAGCGGCGACCAAGAGGATCTAATCGACTATCACAACCTCCAGAAAAGAAATCAGAACACACAAATCCCTGTACTTTGGTCCAGAAAAAACCCAATCTGTGTCTCAAACTTACCTCACAAAATCCTGGTGTTGCGGTGAGCCTGTGAACCAGGTGTTTGAGCGAGGATTTGGAATGGGCCATTTCAGTGGGGAAGTGACAGCTCAAGTATCCCTTGACGCCAAGATCCACACAATTCCCCATGCACCCTATATGGCCCTCCAGCGATGTTATCCTTGACAATAGTTAGACACAGTCCAGGAGCAGAGGTCCTCAAACCTGGGTGTTTATCACAATCCCTGGATGGTTTATTAAGATACAGACTTATGGCCCCATGATCCCCAGTTTTGGCTTGAAGAAATCCAGAATTGTGATTTCTGATTGCCAAGCAGTGTGGTTGCTGTTGGTCTGGTGTTTGTACTTTGAGAACCACTGTTCTGAAGAGTCCTAGCAGAGCCAAGCAGAGTAGGGCCCAGGTCTGGAGCTCCCTCTGAACCCTGAGGGGCTTCATCTTGTAATTCATGATGGTCAGCACAACATCTCCATCTCTACTAGACTTACTTTTCTTTTCTTTTTTTTTTTTAAGATTTTTTTTTTAATTCATTTGACAGACAGAGATCACAAGAGGCAGGCAGAGAGAGAAGGGAAGCAGGCTCCCCGCTGAGCAGTGAGGCCGATGCGGGGCTGGATCCCAGGACCCTGGGATCATGACCTGAGCCGAAGGCAGAGGCTTTTTAACTCACTGAGCCACCCAGGTGCCCCTAGAGTTACTTTTCATTTGCAGAATGCATTTTTAGTCCCATCCTTTAGTTTCTGCTCACCGATTCTGCACTCGCAGAAGATTCCAGAGGCCTCTAGATGAATGAGGACCCATTTGGTCTAAGTGACAGAAAGCCTGACTTTGATTGACTAAAGAAAAATAAAAATAAATATATTGGTTCAAAAAGCAGGAAGTCCAGAACTGTCTTGATTGGGGCTCAAGTAATGTCACTCCAACCATGTTTTCTTTCTTTTTTTTTTTTTTTTTTTTTTTTAAGGGTTTTTTTTTTTTTTTTTTAGAGAGCAAGCGAGAGCGAGCGAGAGCGAGCACAGGCAGACAGAATGGCAGGCAGAGTCAGAGGGAGAAGCAGGCTCCCTGCGGAGCAAGGAGCCCGATGTGGGACTCGATCCCAGGACGCTGGGATCATGACCTGAGCCGAAGGCAGCTGCTTAACCAACTGAGCCACCCAGGCGTCCCCCATGTTTTCTTTCTTAATCTCTCCTTTCTCTTGCCCCTACTCCTCTCTCCCTTATTCCTTCACATATTCTCTATTATCAAAAATCCCTCTTCAGGTGGGTCTAAAGATGCCTACTGAAGCTATAGCTTTGGCAAATTCTTACATTAGAATATTTCCCAGGATTTCCAGCATAAATCTCATTGTTTTTGATTGCTTCTCATTGACACAAATTGAATCAAGTTCTCACCCTGAGCCAATTATTGTTTTACAAACAAGAAAAAGCAATTCACCTTAGGTCCAGACCACATGCTCCACTCTTGATCCCTAGACAAATTATAGGGCTTTGGAAGAGGACAGGAGCCTGGACGATGTATCTGTTTGCTGACTGTGTCACTGGATTTGCCTATGTTCATTATGCTAATGATGAGTAATTGTAATATATATCCAGCCGCTGCTAGACATCTCTACCTGAACATCTCATAAACACCTCAAACGCATGGTGTCTAACACTATAGTCTACCAAACTCATTACTTCTACCTTTCTTTCCCCTCCCCACCATGCCCCCCAAACCCAACCACCTCAACCAAAAACTAAAAGCTTCTATATACCTTATCCTTCTTGTTAGCACCGTGAAGCCCCTGGTCACCCAATTTGGAATTCTAGAGCCATCATTTTCTCCTCTTTTCTTTGTCTTCCATAGCTGACCAAGAGACCCTATTATGCCATCTTCTTATGTATCATAGACGTGCCCTTGAACCATCCACATCATCTGTGTCTTAATCCCAACCTTCATCGCTAAGACTTGCCATTCCAATGACCTCTGGAAAATTCCCGTCTTGCCCCTTCCCAATCCACCCAACATATATTGGCAGAGTAACTTCCTCCTGCTGACGCACAGCTACCATCACGTCATTCCTCAACCTAAAGTCCTTTCGAGGGTTGTTTCATTCACACCATGACATCAACTCTTCTTAGAGTCATTGAAAAGGTCCTCCATGCCCAGGTCCCTGGCTAACTATCTGGGTCCTTCTGTTCCCACCTTACCTTCTCCAGCCAGTCATAAAGAACCACTTGCAACTTCAGGAAACATGTTGTTCTATACGGTCATGCCTTTGTATATGCCTTGTCTTCTTCTGTACTTCTAGGCCCTTCTGTCCACTTGGCCCTCTCCACTTCAACCCCCAGCTCAGCACTCATGTCTCCTGAGATTTTCCTGGCCCCAGCTCCTGTAGCCTCCTGTGCAAGCTGATGATTCCCCTCTTTGTGCCACCTCCATATCTTTTCACATCTGTCTCTTATGGCCACGTATTCAACTCCACTGAAATGACTTGCTTTCTGGTCTACCGTGCCTCCGGGCTAAGGGCTCCAAGAGTAATATTTCTTGGTGTCCCCAGAACAAAGCATAGCATCTCGGCTTGGCTCATGCTCCAGATATTTATAAATACTTAGCCTCTGGGTGCAATAAAAGAACACTAGTTCTTGCTAGACTCCAACGTGGGACAGTAGTTCTTCCAATTCAGAACATCGCTACTTTCCACTAAAAGACAGGTGTCACTCAGCCTTTGCAGAAAGGAAGGCCCATCCTGCAAGAGGCCCTGTCCACAGAGGCTTCATCTCGTGCCTGGCTAAGCAACAGCAGCAAGATCATACATCACCCCAGTAGGTGAAACCAAATGCCCTGCGTCACCTTGCTCTAATGACACTCTGCGTGTCTTCTAAGTCACCCACTCCGGTATCATTTGACTTGTGGGAGTCAGGCATCATGTTCCAGCGGGGACACTGGGGGCCCCTTGCCCCTCAACAGCTAACCCAGCCCCACAGGCTGTCCTCAGGGCATCTGAGGCTTCATGCTGGCTGAGCAGCCTCTAGCCCCGGGAATGCCCGGAATTAGTCATGGATGCCCCATTACTCAGTAATCCCAGGGGACAAGTTGTTCCCCCAGTAAAGACTAACAAGTGGGCCTGAGCCTTGCAGCAACAGAAGGGCAAGGGCTACAGGAGGCTGAGGTCTCTGATGGAAGGAAGGACACCGGCAAGGGTTCTCACTTCTCTTTTGTGAAACCTGGGGCAACCGCTCCTTGGGAGCAGGTATCTGCCAGCGCCAAAAACCCGCCCCCTGTAGCCAGCCTCAGGCCTCCTCCTGTGCCCCAGGCCTGTGCTTCTCCGGCTTCTGGAACTTTCCAGCACACCCACAGCTTTCCAGGCCTGGCCCCGAGGAGAACAGACCTGATTTTCTGGTGGCAGGCCCCCTCTCCCACAGCCCCCACCTCCAATATCAAGTTCCATCACCACCAGCAGCTCCTCCCAGGCAAGTTTCCACCTCCCCTAAGAAGGACCTGAGGCAGGAACGTGGGACCTACCTAAACAAAGGACAAAATAAATCTCCACATAGCGGAAAATCAAAGAATGACTGTGTCCTAAAAGATGAATGCATTTTGACAGCTGGAGCCTCATTTTCACTCAGTGTAGGTGCTACCAGCATTCCGCGGGTAGTACAACTCTTTTTGGTATGAGTGTGCAGACAGAGATCATCACCTGGCGTTCAGGAGCTCTGCCGGTGATATGCCAGCCAGAGGCACTCACTGTGGCCACCAAATTACCCCTTCTCACACTCAACCGTCCCCTGGAGCTTTAGGGGAAGAGCCCCTCTGTAAGAGACACCTTCAGGAAATCCCCTACCAGTAAAGCTTACACAGTTTCCAAAAACACCAGTCCCTAGTCACTCACATTTTTCCAAGCTGAGGAAAGTGTGACCACCTCAAGAAGACTCTCCTTGGTTGTCTTTTCCATTCATTTCTTTGACTGGGATCTTCATTTAAAAAGAAAAAAAAAAAAAATGTCATGGTGCCTGGGTGACTCAGTCAGTTAAGTGTTTGCCTTGGGCTCAGGGTGTGATCTCAGGGTCCTGGGATCGAGTCCCCCACAGGGCTCCCTGCTCAGGGGGAGCCTGTATATCTCTCCCTCTGCCCCTCCCACTCACCCCACTTGTGCTCTCTCTCTCTCTCAGATGAATAAAATAAAATCTTAAAATAATAATAATAATAATAATAATAATGCATTGAATGCTGTACCTGAAACTAATGATGTATTATCAGTTGGCTAATTGAACTCAAATAAATAAATAAAGAGAAAAAAGAAAAAAAAATACCTGGATTTTAAAAGGTAAAACCCTCTTAAACCTTGTTCTGCAGTAGTAAGAGTTAAGGAACCAATCTGTTCAGGCTCAGAGAAAAGGAAGTTGTTTGTATGAAGTAAAGCCCTCTGCTACCCCGTATTTCTTCTCTGCCCGTGACAGAGACTTGGTGCTCACACTCCACTAAGCCATAACCGAGAATCCCTTTCCCTCATCCCCTTGCTGTCCTCCCCTCCCGGCCAAAGCTCTTTCCTTCTTATTCTTTTCAGAAGTCACAACTGTCATCTATGTAGTCTGACAGGCTCCACCACTCTGTACTCCCAGTCCCTCGACCCCAAGAGGCTGGGACATTTACACATTTCTGGAAACCTCTCTTGAGAGGGCACGAATTGCATGGAGCACTGGGTGTTATGTGCAATGAATCATGGAACACTACATCGAAAACTAATGATGTTTTGTATGGTGATTAACGTAACATAATTAATAGAAAAATACATTTTAAAAAATAAATCATCATGCTACTCTGCTAAAAGAAAAAAGAAAAAGAAAAGGAAAAGGAAAAAGAAGAAGAAAAAGAGAAAAAAGAAAAAGAAACAGAAACCTTTCTTGGTGTTCGCCAATGTTCACCCACATTCCCCAATGCCCTAATGTGTGCTCATGTCACCTGCTGCCTGGACTTTTGAGGCTGCCCCTGAACTGGTGGTGTTCTCAGCCATCTCTACCCCATCCTGAATCCTTCTCCCCTTTGCTACCACACAGAACTTCCTCAAAAGCAAACATGCTCCAGTCCCAAATCCCTGTATACCCACTGTTGTTATGGGAATATCGAGCCCGGGGCCACAGATGGGAAGAGCCATGCCCCCCACCTCAGAAGACAAGGTTGAGCCATTAGAGGGGCATAGGGTGGTAAGTGGCCATTGTGGGGGGCCCTGGCTCAGGGTTGGGGAGCAGAGGACCCCTGTATCAGCCTATCCCTGAGTGTGCAGGTGGGCACACCCAGAGCTATTATCGAAGTAGAAAAGGACCCAGGACACTCAGGTCTAAAATGGGACCTGTAGCAAATTTCCTTCAAACTGTATGAACAGTAAAATTATGATGATTTGATGTAACTGGAATTTTAGGAACAGTGTAGGCCTCTTCCCTGGCATTGATTGAGCAGAGTAAGGAAGAGCCCCAGGGTAAGCACCGAGACGCCCACAGCAACTACCTCCCAGTCTTTTGAGAGACTTCTCAGTGTTCCCTCCATCACCAGCTGAAGGGCACGGGGGACCCTGCAGCCTGCACATTTTCAGATACTTGACCTGGAGCCTCCTAGTGCTCTTCAAAAAATGTTCTCTACCTCTGTCTTCTGTCACCCAATCAGACAGTTATTTGAATATATGTAACTGCTTTTTAACAAAATTGTATGTACAAATAGAATGAAACAAAGCAAAACAAATGCTAAACTAATTATATTTTAGAAACATATTTCCTCGCCCAAGATGCCAAGTTATAATTCATTCTGTTGGCTTCAAATCTATTTGGCTTGAGAGCTCTTTTGATTGATGACAGATATGTGAACTAATTCATTATATATTCATTCATTCATTCTGTTACTCTTTATTAACTGTCTGTAGAATGCTTGGCATGAATTGGGCCAATCTGATGTGCACAAAGGCTCCATATCATTCATAGTATGTTACAGAATATACTGATCTACAGTGGAACTTTCCTGTATATATGTCTATATATGAAGAAGTATGTATGTACATATATAGACATATAAGTATATATATACTTCTTCATATATATGTTTGTATATATACTTCTCCATATACAGACATATATATGTCTTTTCTTAGATATAAAAAGATATATAGGTATGTCTTTTTAACTCTTTAAACCAATTGATCAATCAGGATAATAAAAGATCAAACACTTAGATTCAAATCCAAAGGATATATTAACATTGTCTTAGAGAGGTGTGGTATACTTTTAAAATATGTCTGCAAATTGTGCCTCTCATTGACAACTCCCATTGAACCTAGCCCAGCCTTAGTGCCTGGAAGACCAGCAGAGTTTGACAGAAATGGTACTGTGGGACTTCTAAGTCTGCATCATCAAAGCCAAGAGGTTTTCACCTGGGTTCTCTGCAGTGTTCACACTGAAGCACTAAGTCTCTGTGTGTTAAGTTCCACCACCTGGAGGCCACCATTCTGTGAAGAAGGCCAAGCCAGCCTGCATGGCTAGACCAGAGACAAGGCTCTGAGACTGGATATAGAGAAATAGGGACATGAGTATGGGCCCCAACTTGCCAGCCTTCCACTGTGCGAGCTCCAGCTACTGTCTGATGACAGCCATCTGGTCAACCCGGAGGCAGTCAGCCAGCTGAGCCTGCCTCAACTCCTGCCCCTTGGAAGCAGTGATGATAGTTGTTAGACAGTCACGTCTGGGAACGGCTTCTTACACAGCCATACTTAATCGATACAGGAGGAAAGGGAAGGTTTTCAACATGAATCCCAACTGCTGTACTTAGAAAGTATTTTCTAGTACAAGCTTCTTTCTCTTCTTCTATTTGAACAGTTATTTCTCAAAGTAGTTAACATTTCTCATACACTTACGTAATACTGGGCCTCTCTATTCATACTTTCTATCTAAGATTATTTATAGATAGAGAACTCCAGTGTTCTTACATTCCAGGAAGAGACAGAGTTAAAGGAGGAAGCAGTAATCATAGTTTGAGCTGACATGTAGAAGTTAGGATCCCTGTGGGGGCAGGACATAGAACACCAGAAACATTCTTCCCTCCACTTAGCAGCTATAGAACAGGAACCCAAATCAATGTTCTGTAAACGTTACACAACTTAAATAGCCAAACTTCATTCAAGCTTTCATTCTGCTTCTGCTTTTCCAGAGGAAAACTCACTGTTAAATTGTCTGGGCCAGAACAATCATGAGTTACTACCTAGATAGTTCCATATAGCTCAAACTATTCCATCTCTTTATGTGACTAGCCTGTGGCTTACCTTGCAACAAATGAATCAGCTGACCCGTGGCATTCTAACAGAAACCCTATGGGCTTTGGAAATGGGATCCAATTGACAAAGACATAGGACCCTCTGAACATTATCCCAGAAAAGGCTTAGCGATATCTAATGAAATAAAAGAGAAATGATTCACTAAGACCTCAAGAATCCCAAGAACAGCATAGTAAAACTATGGAGAGACCCGTGGCATCACTCCCTCTGTAGAGCAAGAAACTACAGTACTGTGAGTTTATTACTTGTTCCTACAACATACTGAGACCGGGTCAACTCTTGTGATGGTAAGAAAAGGGGTCACCCCAGTGGCTTGCTGTGAAAGGTATCTGTTCAGCAAAACCCTCTTTTCAAGGGTCTGGGCTGGAGGGTGAAAAGGAAAGTACATACTACGAAAAAATGAAAAGCATATTCATGTTATCAGTGAAGCTATTCAAAGTCAAGCCTGAACAAAGTACCCTAACAAGTTGAGAAGCACCAGAGCAGAGAGGAGAGAGCGTGGGTAGAAGGCAGGCTTGGTGTTTGCTCCAACACTCATCCTGTGCCATTTTCAACTCCGGATCCTGGATTTCATACCGTAACTTATCAAATCAGGGTTTCTGGATGCAGGACCCTGGGACCATGAAGAAGATAGAATAATCTAGGCGGGAAAGAATATGGAAGAAGGAACCCTACACGTGGATGAAAAGATTTCAGAAAAAGACACAGATGATCAAGATAAACCAAACAGACCAAACTCAGGCCAGTTCTGACCTTAAGGCACTATGAAGTAATTTATTTGAAACATCTGAAAGATCATAAAGAATAAAAGCTAACCCATGTGCCCACAGAGCAATGTAGGCCTCATCCCTTAGTGCCTAAATGACTTCCTAGAACAAATCAGATAATGAAAATTCATTGAGAACTGGATATATCTGTGCATAGATCTGGTATGACTACTAGGAAATGGCTCTAGATCTAGGTGATTATATACTATAAGACCTTTAAAAATCATGTATTTGGTTATGCTGACACCAGAAATCTTGTTTTAAGAAAATAATGAATGGCCAGTAAAGACAAGATGAGGAATAACAAGTGTTGGTGAGGATGTGGGGGAAAGGGGACCCTCATGTGCTCTTGGTCAAAAGGTACATAGGGGCGGCCACTGTGAAGAACAGTATGGAGGTTCTTCGAAAAATTAAAAATAGCACTACTATACGATCCAGTAATTCCGCTACTGGATATTTACCAAAAGAATATGAAAACACTAATTCAGGAAGATACATGCACCCCTATGTTTACTGGCAGCATTATTACAATTGTCAAGGAATAGAGCAACCTAAGTGCTAGATGAATGGGTAAAGAAGATGTGGTATGCATATACAATGGAATATTACTCAGCCATAGAAAAGAATGAAACCCGCCATTTGCAACAACATGGCTAGACATAGAGGGTATTATATGCTAAGTGAAATCAGTCAGAGAAAGACGAACACCATGTGATTTCACATATATGCCGAATCTAAAACAAAACCGAAAAAACAAACTCAAGAAGAGAAACAGACTCATAAATACAGAGAACCAACAAACTGCCCAAAACAGGGAGAAAGTAAGGTGAGTAAATGGGTGACGGGGATGGGGAAATAGAGGCTTCCAGTAAGGGAATGAATAAGTCATGGGGATGGAAGGTAGAGCTCAGGGACTATAGTCAGTGATATTGCAATAATGTTGTATGGTGACGGATGGCGAGAACTTACCCTGAAGTGCAGAGTTGTGATTGCTATGCTTTACACCTGAAACTAATCTAACATTGTGTGTCAACGATACCTCAATTAAAAAATTTTTTTAATGATAAAGAAACTGATCAACGGAACGGTTCATGGCACTTGGTTAATGAGTGTTTTAAATAACTGTTTTTTGCACTATTGTTGCTCTTTAGATCTTCTGTGTGTATTTAAAACATTTCCAATAAATATTGCTTTAAGTCCCTTTGGCAAAAACTTAAAGAACAACTATCTCCCATCTTACCTACTCATTGAAATGGTCCTTTAATAGACACATGGTTTTTTTTTTAATTGCTAACAGACTTTATTTTATATGGTTTATAAAACAAGACAGTATATCTTCAAAAAGAATGAGGGGAGAGGATTCTTGTTTGGACTTTGCAAGGACGCTGTTTGATAATGAATATCCAATTGGAATGTACAATGAAAGAAAAATATATAAATCCTAAAGGGTAAGATATCTCAGCAATTAATCAATTCAGCTCCAAATAGTCAGTGTGTTATCAATTAGCTGTACAGTATTCCACAAAAGATCATCAGGCATCTTCCAGTTAATGATTAATTAAAAATGTAAAAATCATTTTAAGTATTTTTTATTTCCTCCACTCTATAGATATCTTTTTATTCTAAAACATATAAATCTGATACTTAATTCTAAGCTGAATCACAAATTTGTTTTTAAAGATTTTATTTATTTATTTGACAGACAGAGATCACAAGTCATGAAAGAGGCAGGCAGAGAGAGAGGAGGAAGCAGGCTCCCTGCTGAGCAGAGAGTCTGATGCGGGGCTCAATCCCAAAACCCTGGGATCATGACCTGAGCCGAAGGCAGAGGCTTTAACCCACTGAGCCACCCAGGCGCCCCCAATTTTTTTTTTTTAATAATGGAGAGAGGCGACTCTGGTTGCTGAAGTTCTGTTTGCCGGGTGCTCTTAGCAACCCTCCTCTTTTTGTCAGTTTGTTTCTTTCCGGAGGCTCTTTCTCCATTCCTGCACTCCTGTAGGGGGGTGAAGCCACCACGCTCATTTGAAGCCCACCAAGCAACAGCCCACTCATGGCCCTCAGGGAAGGAACAGATCCCAGGCCAACTCTCAAAGGGCATCCAGGGACCCAGTGATTGGTTCAGGATGTAGGCATGACCTAAGCGTGGCCAATCCGAGTCCTCCTGCTACGGTCAGACTCCGGAGGAAAGATAGCCTTTCGGGAACACCAACTCAACGCTTGTCAGCAATTTAGAGAAAGGCTGTGTGAAGCAGGAAGAGACTAAATCCGATCTGCAAACAAAAGACAGAGACAAGCTGAGCTGAAAAATGAGAGGAAGAAAGTGATGACAGTTTTGTTTGAACCCCCAGATTTGGCCATGGGAAAAAAGTGAACCTTTCCCTAGACTTCAAAAGGAAGGAGTGGGAGTTTCTGACTCTTGCAATACATAGAACCCCTATAATATAATGTATTGGATTATTTTAAAAATCTCTTTTGTTCTTTCTTTCTTTTTTTTTTTTTTTTAAGTAGGTGCCACGCCCAACATGGGGCTTGAACTCACCATCCTGAGATCAACAGTGGCATGCTCTACTGACTGAGCCAGCTGGGCACCCCAGATTCTTTTAATATTTCTTTAATACCATCAGTCCCACTGGCTACAAAACTGATACACTTCATGATTCCAATTTTGTAAAATGAGGATGTATATAATAATTCAGGTTACAACAGACCATCAGGTCTGTTGTAACAGATCAATTCAGGTTACAATAGACCATCTATTTCGCACCAGGCAATGTACCTGTGTGCAAAGAGATAGAGATAAAGGGGAATGTGCCATAAAGCCAGCAAGCCAGGCAGGATGGATCTCCACAAAGTTCACAGCAGGTCCCTAAGGATAGTTTTCAGAGCTTCTAGATAAAGAAGTGATTTCCATCTCTTGGTATACTTATCTTTCATTTCCAAATCATCCACAATAAAGTATATTACATTTGAAATCAGAAAAAAAAATGTCCTTGAAATAGACTCTAATCCATTTATCAAATTAACAAGGCTATTTCTCATTAATTGTTGTTTTAATATTAATTAAAAGCATTTATATAATGTTGTTGAAAATCAAACTAAAATATATTATCTGTCATAGTATTTCATTTTGTGTGTCTAATAGCTGTTTCTTCCTATTAATCTCCCCAGTGTATTTGCATATCTCTTTTTTAAATTCCCTCACAAAAAACCTCCCTGAGTACTAAGTAGGAAATTATTCTGACCCTGAAATAAAACAATGGGAGTTCTTTAGATGAGAAAATCCCTTTGGACTGAATTTAAACAATAGCTGAAAGTTTGTTGCTTGTTGACTTCAACTCTCCCAAGAATGAGAGTCATTTGCCTCTTACCATGTGACTCATGGTTCTTTTCATCTTGGATCTTAAATGGGGAAAAAAATCACCAATATCCCTTTCCATCAGTTTGAACCAAATGAGAAAAGAAATTTCATCTGGAAGAAACAAACCAAAATGAGGAACTGAATTTACATAATGTTTTTAGTTTTAGTTTCAAGTAACTCCTTATGGGAAACTCTGACCCTTTTAGCCTGGAAGCGTCACTTCGTAGCCCAGTCCCCTTGGCCCAGCCCTCACCCCCGCACCAGACACAACCGTAGGTGCAGGAAGTAGACCAAGATGGAGTGTTTGCAATACCAAAGCAAAGAAAGGGGGATCCCATGAGGTTGGGTCCTTAAAAGCCGGGGATCTGGGGTTCTTGTTGAAGTTGTCCTTTTGATTGTGTGACCCTGTACAAGTTGCTTCATCTCTGTCAGCCCCAATGTCCTCAACAATTCAGGGATAATAACACTAAATACCAAAGATGTATGTTAAGCTGAGATGAAGTGTTCATGTGCCCAGCCCAGCGCCTAACACATGGTAAGGGCTACATGATTGTTTGCTATCATTATTAGTCAAGGACTTTCGCAAACAGTGTTCACTGTCCTCTGTCAACCTTCTCTGACACTCCCCGCTCCTCTTGTCCCCAAATAGAGCCAATCACCCCCACCTCCACCTCCATTCATTGTAGGAGGCACTTGGCAAGACTTTACGGCACTTAGTGCCTTCACGCATGCCTCCCTCCACTCTAGCATCAGCCCCGAAGTTAATAATAATATAAGTAATAATATAAGCCTGCGTCTTATTTATCTTTGTGTGCCCAATGCCCAACATCTAGTAGACATCCCACAATCTTTAAAAGAATGAGTGATTGCATGCCTGGCGCTCTAACAGATCAGGAATTTGAGGCTCAGCAGTCATTAAGTGGCTTCGGTAAGACCCCAAGCTGGTAAGTGCTTGAGTCTGGCTCTTTCGTTTCAAGGGCCTAAGAGACAAGAGTAATACATGACAGTTTAATGTTTTGGGGAAATAGACAAGCTTGACCAGAAAGGGAACAAGATAAAGGAGCTGTTAGGGAAAAAAAAAAAAATTTTTTTTTCTGATCAAACATATGTGACAATCACATGGTTCATTTGTAAGAAATGAAGACCTTGTCTAGACACGCACAAACCAGGCTTAAAACAAAGAAATGCAACTCCACTCGGTCAAACAAGCGATTACTTTGGAAATGATTCATCTCATTCCAGGGAACAATAAGCAGCTAATTGTAGAATCTTAGATTCAGTAGTTGGCGTGTTTTTAAGACCTCCTCAATCCTGTGGTTGGAGGATGTTGTCATTGCGTTCATCGGAATCGTTGTTTTAAAACTCAGTGATTTTGAACTGGAGAGTGTGTTCTTTGGCAAATGTTCGAATGCAAAAATAGAACCACAAAGGACAGTGCTTGTTGTCACTCCTAAACACCTGGATACTGTACTAAAGTTTCAGTGACTTCTTTATAAGATTGAATCTCATCCATTTCTTTCTTTTTTTTAAGCAGATAAGTTTATGCTTTCAAAGTCAGAGTCTTTTTGTCTCTGTTGCCTTTGTTGTGCAAGAATAAAAAGTTTTTAAACCCTTATTGAAGACCAAAATCTACTCTTTTTTCTTTTTGCACGTTTGGTGCTAAAGAAAAGCAGAAACAATCACTTCTGCCCTGTTACCTTTGCCCCAACTCTCTTTTTGTCTGGTTTGGTGATCAGGCTGTTCCAAAGCGAATGTAGAGCCCTAGTGTAAACACAGCACGTAAAGTCTGAGTGGAGGCCAACGCTGGCCTGACCAAGAGAGCTGTGGTCACTTACATGAGCTCCACAAGGCTGTCTCTTCATGGAGTTTAGTCCATGAACATGGACTGATCTGAAATTATAAAACTATAAAAGAATGACCCAAGTCAGCATGGCATTGCCTGCCCGAATTTTTTGGAGCAAACTTTCCTGTTAAACTGCTAATGAAAGAAAGAAAAAAAAATACATGTTTCTATTATTTTGAAACCATGGAAAACATTAAAAGATTTAGAAAATTTTTCTGCAAAACTTTTTCAGTTAAAAAAGGAAATCCCGGCCACAGTTTGAAATCTCCCACATGTACTTTTTAGCTGAATAGCATAACAAATGCATTTGTTGTAACGTTCTCAGTCACAAAAAGCCAAAATGATTTTTACTCCAAATCAGGGAAGAAGAGAACCTGGGTGGCTCAGTCGCTTAAAGCGTCTGCCTTCAGCTCAGGTCATGTGGAGTCCCAGGATCGAGCCCCACATCGGGCTACCTCAGCAGAGAGCCTACTTCTCCCCTGCCTCTCATCCTGCTCATGCTCGTGCTTTCTCTCTCTTTCACTCTCTCTCTCTCTCAAATAAATAAATAAAATCTTTTAAAAAATTAAAAAGACATGTGTCAGGGAAGAAGTTAGCCTGACAGCCACCAAGCGATAAAGTTACAAATTTACTGTTTGACTTTACCTTAAAATGTTTTCATGTTCTCTAGAAAAGGAGGTACAAACCATGAAACTTTTTCAAGCACTGGATACCTCTTCTGTTTTCAGCAACTTGTGAAAAGCAGGCCAAAACTTAAAAAACGGAAATGCCCATCAACGTTAACAGTGCACACAGGAAGTTACATTTTCTGTGCTTAAAGTCGTCACAGAGTCAAGCATCCTTCTTATCCCGGAAAGGGCTGAAGCTGTATCTGGAAGTATGTTGTACGTCCCCCAGGGCTAACGCTTTATCAGTTTCGCAACCATCTGAAAATTCAAAAGAGCAAGTTCTCACCCTTTTATGTGGTCTTTCATTACATGGTTTGCTCATTTTTATTTTATTTTATTTTTTTAAGAGAGGCCAGTGGCTTTCTCATGTTGTAAGCAAATGGATCAATAGGATTCAGCAAGAAAGAGAGCCAAAAGCCAAATTTGCAAAGGTTTACCGCTGGGATGCCAGAAAAATGTTTTTCGCTGAATTCCTTGCGAGCCATTTCCCTGGCCTGATCAGGCACCTGAGGGGAAAAAATTGGCATTTTGCACAATTGCAAAGATCAAGTACGGTGCTTATGAAGTCCCCATTCCAGCCAGTGGGGGTGGTGTCCACAAAGAAGTCCGCAGTAGCAAGCGCCCTGGACAAAACCCATTATCCTTATCATAGTCTGTCTTTCTCCGTACTTTGCTCTGCGCTGGTAGCTAGCAGCCGCTTTAGAGAAACCAAATCCGCTCCCTCTACCAGGGCCATTATGTCAAAGTCAGGTCTATCAGCAATAGACTGGAAGAGGTCCAGTCGTTGCTACGAAAGGTGGTGTCAGAGCCTGCAAAGGGTTTTATAGTTAAATCCAAAGAGATTTTCACTGAGGTCTGTGTTGTTGTTTTTACTTATGGGAATTTTATGTTATTTTTATATTTTTCTAAAGATTTTATTTATTTATTTCACACACAGAGAGAGAGAGAACATAAGCCAGGGAGAGAGGCAGAGGGAGAAGACTCCCCGTTGAGCAGTCTGGACCTCGACCCCAGGACCTTGGGATCATGACCCAAGCCAGAAGCAGACCCTTAACCGACTGACCCAGGCATCCCTGCTTATGGGAATTTTAATGCCTCAATTCGTTCCGACTCTTGACCCTTCTACCATTTTTTAAAATGACAATCCAAAAAATTACATCGTGTTTTTAAGATACTCAAGAGATTTTTTTGAATCTTCCAAGGCTGTCCTACATGATCATGAAGACACTGGAAGTTTTTTGGTTTTATTTTTGTTTGGGGCTTTTACAAAAAGATTTATTTTTATTTATTTATTTAAGGGGAGCAAGAGCAAGAAAGTGTGAGAGAGAGAAAGAGTACCTGCGAGGGGAGTGGCAGAGAGAGAGGGAGAAGCAGGCTCCCCTCTGAGCAGGAAGCCCCATACAGGACTCAATCTCAGGACCCTGGGATTATGAACTGAGCCAAAGGCAGACGCTTAACCGACAGAGCCACCCAGGAGCCCTGCTTTTATTGGTAAGATATTTCATAGACCAAGAATTCTTCTTTGCTTTTCTAGAACTCTTGGTAGATACATGTTTCGAGTTCAGCCATTTCTTTTTAACCTCAGGATGATGTATCAGGTGACACTTTCAACATCTGGCCCAAAGGGGAAGACACTTGCTCAGCCATTGCACTGAGTTCAGCAGTACAAAAAACTACTTGATCATTGATATATTTTTTTTTCCTTTTGAACCACTGGTGCAAGAGGGGTTTTATTTAGGAACTAGACATCATTTTTGTCAAAGTCACTATCTCGGAGCATTTGCGTAGAAGGACCTGTCAGTTCAAAATGCAGAGGGCTCTTTGCTTATATGACGTTTCCCAAATTCACATCGAGCTCTTTCTGCCATTTCATTTTATTTTGACAGGTCAGGCTGGTCCTACCGAAGGACTGTATGTATACTGGCTCATAAAGCCAATGAGACTTTTGTGAGGGTAGAGCAGGGGTTGGTGAACTATGGTTAGCGCCCTGTTGTTGTACAGCCTGGGAGCTAAGAAGAGTTTCACGTTTTTAAATAATTGGAAAGAAACACAAGAAGAATAACTTTTCATGACCTGTGAAAGTTATATGAAATTTAAATTCGTTATCCATAAGTGAAGGTTTACTGGAACATGGCCATGTTCATTCATTTATAAGTCGCCTGTGACTACTTTCGAAACAAAAGTACAGAGCTGACTCGTTGCTCACAAAGCCTAAAATATTTACTACCTGGCCCTTTACAGGAAAAGTTGGCTAATCCCTGATGAAAAGAATAAATACAGTTGTTGAATGGCTCTTTTAGACATCAGAGGTTTTCAGGGTTTTGGCTGACGGGTTTTGAAACGTGCAGTTTGGAATGGCTTAGCTTTCGATATGAGTAAGAGTGAAAAGCTTTAGTACATTGAACTGTTACACAGATGATAGAATGAATAAACTCTGAAAAGGCCTTTAGAATCATCTGTTGTCAAAAATATGCCATCTTTTTTTTTTTAAGATTTTATTTATTTATTTGGCAGACAGAGATCACAAGTAGGCAGAGAGGCAGGCAGAGAGAGAGGAGAAAGCAGGCTCCCTGCTGAGAAGAGAGCCCGATGCGGGACTCGATCCCAGGACCCTGAGATCGTGACCTGAGCGGAAGGCAGAGGCTTTAACCCACTGAGCCACCCAGGCACCCCATCTGTTTTTTGTTTGTTTGTTTGTTTGTTTGTTTTGTCTCCTGGAACCAAATTCGCTGGACACACCACGGTCTTTCCCTACGGCCCCGGGACTGTCAGGATGTGAGCTGGGTGGAGTTGTAGGGTGGAGTTGGACATGCAAGTGTCCTATCCATCAGGGGCGTCACTTCCTGGTGACCATGGGCTGCATGTCTCCTGATTCTGAAATTTGCTTCCTTGAAAAACATCCTGAAGCCAACTTGATTTTTGGCCCTTTGTCTCTTTTGCATGGACGGAGTGAAGTATGGGCAGCTCGGTGATCTCCCAGATAACGTGATAGAAAGCTGCCTTCCAGCCGGCTGAATTAGCAAGTTTAAGTCCAAGGTAGGCTCCTTCCCCACCTGGCTTTGCCCACCAGTACCCACCTCAAAAAATACCTTCTTCACTGTTATTCTTAGCATAGTTTGACTTGTCTGCATCACACAAGATAATGTTTATTTTTTTTTAAAGATCTTATTTATTTTGAGAAAGAGAGAGAGAGAGAGAGCAATGAGTAGGGGGGAGGGATAGAAGGAGAAACAGACTCTCCACCGAGCAGGGACCCTGACGTCAGACTTGATCCCAGGACCCTGGGATCATGACCTGAGCTGAAGGCAGATGCTTAACCGACTGAGCCAACAAGGCACCCCCAGAAGGTGATGTTCCTCTAATCTGGATATCCCCCAGGGCTCAGCAACCTGTGGACATATATGAGGGCACTTTTACAACATTAACCCAAATTTCCTATTCTTGTTTCTGCTCACAAATCCCTCTGCCCCTCTCCCTGCATTACCCACAACCACCTGCCATGAGTTTGGGGGTTCCCATGGATGCCCCCATGCGTTCCAGGACCAAATTGTCAGTGCCGACACGCAGGGCCATCTGCCTCACTCTGTTTCTCGTGTGTGGGAGCTCAGGACCGCCCCTGTGAAGGGTAACCACTGTGGGCACTTCCCTCCCACCACACGCCTCCTAACCTTGGGCTCCCCAAACGGCTAATTCTCCGTGTATCAGAGCAGGGCAGCAGTCCTCACAGAAAGGGGAGAAATATCTTCCCCAAAGGCATGGTTCTCTGCTGCCAGTCATCCCAGACTTCTGCTTGTGTTTAGAACTCTCCAAATTCCCACAGAAACAGCTTATTCAGTTGTCACTGCTTTGAAGATTGGTGTGTTTTACAGATTGATAAAGGCAGTGCACAATCATGAGCCCAGTGGCACCTGCTGGGGAGTTCCGGGACCCACAACCAGGTCGAACTCCAAAGCTTTGCAAGTCCTATTGCTTTTCCAGCCTGGGGTTCACAGCCAAGTTCAGATTTTCTTCCACCTTTCTAACCTGTTAGACCGTCTCTTACTTATCTCCGACCCTAAATATTTTGAAAAAGTAAGGCAGCCAACATCTCGTTTCTAATCTCTTGCAGAAGTACATATGTAGTATGAACCTATAATGCTTTAATTGCCTAATTATTTCAAATCTCCAAGGAAAATGTTATTGCTCTGCTTAGTTGAATTCTTCCAAAGTTTTATAAAATGTGGGAAGCTCTGCAATTTTGATCAACACAGCAGAGCTATGATGTGAATTCTTAGAAAGATAATACTGAAAAAGAGAGAAAATGGTAGAACAATTCTTATCGCAATAGGAATGCATGAAGTTGTGCATTACATGTTAGCAAGCTTAATCAAGTGCGTATTAATGATATTATACACCATGATTAAGTAGGTTTTATTCTAAGAATTCAGGAATGTTCCAGAGGAAAAATTTGGAACCTCTTTATGTGTGTGTGAATGTGCACGAACAGCATGGCGAAATTCACACTAAAATAATATGGGGGTCACACTAGGGGACAAGATTACAAATTATGTTTACTTCTTCCTTTTCCTTCTCTTTAAAGTCATTGGGGATATAACAAAGAGACGATCTTATTTATAATAGCAAATAATAGAATAGAATAGAATAGAATAGAATAGAATAGAATAGAATAGATACAATATAATACAATACAATACAATACCTAGGTGATATTTAACAAGAAATCTGCACTGCTGATGTGAAGAAACTTTACTGGGGTTGCTAAAAGAGGGCTTTAGTAATTGAAAATATCCTACAACAAAAATAAATGCCAGGTCTCTACAAAATATCTATAAATTTAATACAACTTCAATAGAAATTTCAAGAAAATATTTGAAACCTATGAAAACAATTTTTAAACTTATTTGATAGAACAAATATATCACCAAAAATAGTAAAAAATAAATAAATAAATAACAAGGGAAGACTCACTGTCCCACATACTAAAACATGTTTTAAAATCATAGTAACTAACACTACATGCTAATGGCCAAAACTAGGTAGAAAGATTTATAGAACAGAAGACCAGAAACAGATTCACATATAAACAGATTATGATGGTATCATTCAAATCAATGTGAAAATTATCAACAGAGATAGAACAACTTGCTAATAAATTTCAATGGCATTAAAGTTTAAATGTAAAAGATGAAACCACAGATGAACACTGCCTGCCATTTCTTTTCCACACTCAAATTTTCCATGCCAGGGCACCTGGGTGGCTCAGTGGGTTAAGCCTCTGCCTTCAGCTCAGGTCATGGTCTCAGGGTCCTGGGATTGAGGCCCACATCGGGCTCTCTGCTCGGCGGGGAGCCTGCTTCCCCCTCTCTCTCTGCCTGCCTCTCTGCCTACTTGTGATCTCTCTCTCTTTGTCAAATAAATCAATAAAATCTTTTTTTAAAATTTCCATGCCAAATCTGGAAGGTAATACAACATCCAACATATCTATTTACATTGAAAGTAAATTCCATGGGGTGCCTGGGTGGCTTAGTCGGTTAAGCATCGCCTTCAGCTCAGGTCATAATCCCAGGGTCCTAGGATGGAGCCCCTCACTGGGCTCCCTGCTCAGTGAGGGGAGTCTGCTTCTCCTTCTCCCTCTGCCCCTCCTCCCTAATTGTGTTCTCTCTCTCTCAAAAAAAGTAAATAAATCTTTTTTAAAAAGAAAGTAAATTCCAAAAACATAACAAAATAAATACTGTGTCATCATCCTTCTCTTGGGAAAAGGATAGTGACTTTTGGAGGAAGAAAAGCATTTTTACTTTTGTGAACCGTCATTACAGACAGAATTTTAGTACTCTAACAAAACATTATGATTTTTAAAAGATATAAAATTTTTAATTGAAGTATAATTAACACACAGTGTTATGTTAGTTTCAGGCATACAGTATAATGATTCAACAATACTGTACATTATTCAGAGCTCATCACTGTAAGCATATTCTTCTAATTTCAGATTTCTGAATTTTCTGGGTTAAGCACAGCAAAAGCTGTTTATTAATATCTAAATATATTCTCTTAAGCATCATTGCTTTTTTTTTTTCCAAAAAAAAAAAATCCTACCTATTTTTATGGATCTTCACAGTTTTTTAATTACAGGAGGGGAAAAACCCCATATCCATTGATAGCTAGCTGCCTTAGCTTGATTTCCAACCTAAAACAGGGCTTGGGAACAGGATTCTTGTGAAATGATTGTGAAACAGGTCTCCGAAGCAGGGAGAGAAAGGTGTGGGATGTGGGATGTGGTCGTGGTTCCCTGGCTGCTGTCTGGCCCCTTAGGGCAGCTCTCCAGCACAAACCACACACAGATGGGGTCCCTCCCAGAAAAAAGGTGGCTGGTCTTTTGTGTGTCCTGCCACTCAGAGCCACAGGCTGCTGCCATTGGAAGGGGGAGGAAAGAAACCTTAATTCCTCATGTGATATGCCCCCCGTCCAGACCCCCCCACACACACACTTTTCAACTAGAGCCCTAAGAAGAAAGGGGCAGCTGGGGCCCATTGGCAGCCCACACTCAGGGCAGCCCAGAGAAGAAATGAGGTAGTTCCAGTGTTGCCTCTTGAATTCCATTTGAATTTCAGATGAACAAAGGATAATTCTTTAATATCAGCATGCCCCCCGCAATATTTACACTAAAATATTTGCATTTATATTAATAGATGATATTTTTATTTCACATTTTACAGTTATTACAGTTTATGTTCTATTTATGTATTTTAACTCAAACGTAGCCTCTGCACATCTGAAATCCCACCTTAATTGGGCACCCTGCATTTTTAGCTGCTTCGTTTGGCAACCCAGGATGGGTCCCTAACACCATCCACTTTAATAGTTCCCAGGTGCCAGGCTCTTGTATGGAAATTACTTCATTTAGACCTCAGAACAACCCTATAAGAGTAGTAGTACCTTCCTTTTACTACAAATGAGTGGAAGGTCACACAGAGGTGACTGAAAGAAGCAGGACATGGGCTCAGTGTGAGCCCTGGGCCAGGGCACATACAGCTTCTGTAATCCACGCCGAGTGGGACCCCTTAAATCTCTCCTCCATCACACTAGCTCCTCACCCAGAGGCTCCCCAAGGGGAAAAACCCCAAATAGAAAATTACCTATGCGAATCCTAAAAGCACTGGGAAAAATCCCCACTCACCCTTTCCCTCCCGCCAGGCATCTCACACAGTCAAATGCTCTCTGCTCTCGCAGGAAGAGCTCTTTTCCTACTTAAGGCAACATGGCTTAGAACCAAGAGAGATAAGCAAACCAAAAATCCTAGGCTTGAATTGGAAACCTCCTAAACCCCTGACCCAGCAGGTCCACTTCCCCTTAAAGAAAAAAGAGCCTTCCCTAATGGTAAGCCCCAGCCTCACGGACAAGCTTTGTACTAACAGATGAACAAGGACATACCTAAATGAAAGGCTTATAAGAGGAAAGGAGCTAAAAAATCAGAAGAAAATCCCAACCCTTGGATTAGGATTCATAGTTAGCCTGATTGGGTCTTAAAAGAGTCTTTAGAATTTGTAATAGACTTACTTAGGCTTATACACTTAAGTGTCATAATATATGCCGCTTCTGTCCTTCCAAATGTTGTTAGGGAGGCACGTATCTGAGTTTATGTGTATATATGCAGAGAAAGATGCATGTATACAGACAGACAAGAACAGAAAGCGTGTGCAAAGAGACGAATCAATTGAAGTAGAAGTTATCTATGGAGCCATTTAGCCAATTAACAAATTGTCCAAGTAGCCAACAATAAAGAAATGAATGGCATAGAAAAGTCCTAGTCAAGTGGCACTCCTTCCTCGGTGAAGGAAAAACTTAGCTAATCATAATATATTTGCCACTAATATTTTAGATTTTTGTTGGCGTTGAAAGGAAGACCCAGAAGAGCAGAAACTCCCATCTGTTTTGTTCCCTGATGAATCCCGAGTGCCTGAGCGGGACCTGATGTGCAGGAAGCATCCATAAACATTTGTTGAGTGAGTTAAATGTCAGCATACAAATAACCAGAGAACATATGAACATGTTGGTTCAGAGCTGTAGGCGATGGAGAGCAAAAAGCAATAGCTTGAACTTGGACAACTGCACAGTGGGGGCTATATTTCCAAAGCTGTTCTAATGACATTTGCCTTCCTTCCGCCATGTTTCTGTGCTAATAATCCTGTGCCAAGGGGCACCTGGGGGCTTAGCCAGTTGAGCATCCGACTCTTGATTTCGGCTCAGATCACAACCTCGGGGTTGTGACATCGAGCCCCGAACCAGTCCCCACTCTCCGCTTGGAGTCCGCTTGTCCCTCTCCCTATTCCCACTTGCGCGCGCGCTCTCAAATAAATATACAATGCTTCTCTTCACAGGGAACCAGCCTCCAGCTCCAGGTTAGTCCTCATGCATCGTGATATTAAATCAGACTTGGCCGTGAAAAGGAAGTGTTCTAACTGCATTCTGTCTGGTCTTCGGTTAATTTCTAACTCTCTCTAATTTGGGGACCTGCCTTTAATGGTTTCAAGTCGTCCTCCTGGTTTTTATCTGTACTGCTTTCTCAGTTAGGGTAATAGGGATATTGCTCCTCCAAGTGTCCAAAATCTATTAGGACAATCCTATAGGGGAATGGGGGAGGGGAGCATTTGGGTAACCTGCATACTTTTGAGTCCTCTTTCTCAAAACTGGGGGAACTGTCATTGCCTGAAACCAGCTTCAGGCACGCTAACACTTGGGTCTTTGGACTTGTGTTTAATATTTCCTCATTCACCCATTCATTCCAACTATCACCGACTACTACAGGGCGCCCTGCTTGCCTCTAGGCATCCAGAGATAAGAAGCCTAGACTTTTTTCTTCAATGGCACCGCAGGCCCTTTACAGCAGAATCAGGCTGATTCTTATCTATAACCTTCACAGTACCTGGGAGGTAACCGAGTAAAATTTCGATCGCGGTGTCTCCTCTGCTCGCCAGGGAACAAAATCAGGCGTCTCGACATGGCCAAGTGCCTCCCCGAAGCCGGTCCAAGCCGCCTGCACCTGGGCCGTTTGTCAACTTGCCCAGGGCCCCTCCACCCCGGAACCATCCACCGCCCGCCTCCAGGTGCCAGCGACTCCTTCTGCGGTGTGGGCTGCAGGCCGGGCTCAGGGCTCATTTTCCTTATCTCTAACCCTCCCGCCCTCGTTGTTTGGCTCTCCTACGCGCGCAGCCTGTATCTCAAGCCTGTTCCCAGGATTGTTTTTCTCTTTAGGCTTCCAAAACCTGCCTGAGCCCTGACTGCAGTTGATTTGAAATCAAGCTGTCTTTTCTGTGTGCCATCTCTTCGACACTCTGGAAAAGGTTTTATTTGGCTGTTCAGAGCACAGCTAGCCACCCACCTAGAGCTGATGGGCTGTTTTGATGGGGGGGGGGGGAGTTTCGTTTATGGCCTTCCCCTACCACTTCTGAATTCAAGCACCAGCTTTATATTTAAAATGTAGTTTTGGGGCCCCTGGGTGGCTCGGTCAGTTAAGGGTCTGCCTCCGGCTTAGGTCATGATCCCAGGGTCCCAGGATCAAGTCCCGAGTTGGGCTTCCTGCTCGGTGGGGAGCTTTCTTCTCCCTCTCCTGTTCTCCCTGCTTGTGTTCCCTCTCTGTCAAATAAATAAATAAATAAAATATTTTAAAATAAAATATATTTCAGTTGAACAAACCTTACCCAAGAGCCTACAAAGGATGCCCACTGCACTGAGGAACTGGTTGCAAGAGGGTTCCAAGGAAGAAGACATGGCAGAATTGGCTGTCTAGTGGGGTAGACAGGCAGGCAAATAATGGTTGTATGATATAAAAAATACTCCAGCATGCAAGAATATGGAAGTACTGCTGAGATGGAACAGTAGAGAAAGACAAACACACACACACACACACACGCGCGCGCGCGCGCGCGCGTCTCTGCAGAGAGAATGCCAGTCAGCTTCCAGAAGGAGACTCCTGCAAGCAGCCAGAGAGCTGGGGGTGGAGGTGGAAAGAACCACGAAGGACTGGGCTCAATGGGTCCCACGGGTCAAGTTGGTTGTGACGGCTCCTGTGTGTCAAGTTTGTATTTTACATTGTAGCTGCTGATTTTTTGGAGCTTTTTTTGGGAGCATGAAGATCCCTTTTTAATGTTTAAAAAAAGAAAATGACCAGGCACCTCTGCTGTGAAAATAGTTGTTTTTTTAATATCCCAGGATTAAGAAAATACATATAAAAACATGTAGTAATACATGACTTGAAATTAGTGTGTTAATGAATTAGAATCTGTGCAAGCATTTGTGAGCCCTTATTCGGAACAGAGAGGGTGTTTGAGCACTCTGAGGAGCCCAGCCACACACTGCCGCCGTGGCCCCGTCCTCCACTGCCCTACCCTCAGATGCCCAGGCTCTGGGAGCTAAGAACCATTAATATTTCCCTCACTGGAGTTTTAAGGAAGGCAGATATGTTCTCTGTTGGAAGACATTCTCTCTGGTAGTTATGAAAAATACACTGAATGAGGAAGTCTCTGGGGTCAGAGAAATCTGCTGAGAAGTTACTGAGTTTCAATGATAGAAGCTTTATGCAAAATTGTGTGTGTGTGTGTGTGTGTGTGTGTGTGCTCTGTACAATAGGTTTATAGGTGTATCGAGGTGAGTCAGGTTTTTTTTTTCACTTTCCTTTTATTTTTCTTCCTATAAAGATTGATAAAAGCTACTTTCAGAAAATCTCTATTATAGTCTTCTAAAATAAAAGAAATTTTAAAATTCTGATCTAATCTTTGATTTTCAAAAACCCCATATGATTTTGATTTCACACACATAAGATTTGATTGTGTAGGATAAACCAAGTTTCCAAATGATGATCTAAATGTGTTTCATGATTCTTAAAGATTACTACAACTAATACCATTAAGATATAGCATTATATCTCTTTTGTAACTTGGATGAGTTTTTCTCCTCTATCAAGATCAGGTCTGTTGGAGTTAAGGACCACATGAACTCCTCTTGGATTTGCCAACACTGCTGGCCACTGCAAAGGAGACATACATGCTTTCTCCATAGGCTTTGAAGCACATCAACTTAAAACTGCTGAAACAACTGTTTAACTTCCCTTTCAGCTGTAAGAGCTTTGTAGTGGCCAAATGATGACACCAGCCTGACTTCTTGTTCGTCTGGACCATGTTCCTTCCTTACGCTGCCTGTAGCTCAAGTTTCACTTTCTATAATAAAGAGTTTTCAGAAAAACAGAAATTTTGCGAGGCTGAATTTGCTTTTCAAAGAACAACAGGCTAAATTTGCTTACGTTCCTGCCCACTAAATCCAAGCATCCAGTAGACCGTTTATCACTTTCTGAATACATGAAATGTGCAAAGTGAGAAACAGATAAAAGTTTCAGATTTTATGACACATGTTGGTTATCTATTGTATCATGCCCCTGAATGCCAAAAAGCCAAAAGACTTTGTAGTTAGTGTTTTGTTAAGCTTCTAGAGAAGGAATCCACATGAAGGATGATATAATAGAATTTATTCTCTACTCATAAATCCCCACCCATCCAGGAGAGAATAGACCCCTAATGTTTGCATTCTTTTAAGTCAGCCCTTGCCTAAAGTTCACCCCTTCCTGAAATTCGACTCAACTGTTCAGCACATGTCGACCCTGCAGTAATGAATTGGCACAAGCCTAATTCTTATGATGATTAATGGAGCGCCTCAGATGCAGCCCTATTATTTCATCCAAAGTTAAAACAGTGATTCATCATTAATCACTATAAGAAATGGGCTCAGTGATTCATAATTCTAAGCCAGCCCATTTCCTTAAGGGTCTCATTTGCCTTTTGTTATTCCAGAAGTGGCACAGTTCACAGCCTTGTGCTGCTTATACTCTGACATGCACATTTTTGGATTAATTCTCTTTAAAGAGTCACGTACCCCCAAAATATTTACTTACAGCCCCAAAGCCTCTGAAAATTCATACTTCTTTCTTTCAAATACCTATCTCTTTCTGGACCTCACTTCCTGTGGATTGTCTGTTTTAAAAGAAGCATCCTCACCCAGAGACTGAACAAATTAATGGCAAATCAATAATCGTCATGGCTACCTGTGGTCCTCTGTTTGGAGGAGGGCCACTTAGACTGAAATGTACTCCCCTTGATAACTTTTTCATTGCTACCTTTCACCTATAGCCAGATTGTCACTAGTGGCTGAGGAAGAGCAGCAACACAAACTATGCTTCACTGTCCAGTCTTGGCCCAAAGTCACAGACAAAGACAGCATCACTGCTGTCTCCTGGACAGGAAACACACATTGCCACCTGCCAGCCTGATGCTATTTTCTCTAAAGCTGCCACGTTGCATAAGGATCTGATGCTCTTCTACTTAAATAAAAGAAATGAAAGCTTTTGGGGTTTTTGTTTGTTTGTTTTTAGATTTTACTTATTTTTTTGAAAGATGGAGACACAGTGAGAGAGGGAACACAAACAAGGGGAGTGGGAGAGGGTGAAGCAGACTTCCCACTGAGCGGGGAGCCTGATATGGGGCTCGATCCCAGGACCCTGGGATCATGACCTGAACCAAAGGTGGACACTTAACAACTGAGCCACCCAGGCACCCCAAATGAAAGCTTTTGTTTAGCTATAGCATTATTGTCTGCCTTTTGATATTTTCCTCCTTTGGGCCTGGCAGTAAATTCTGGATGACAACTTAGCAACTTAGCAACATCCAGTGATGGCATTTAGGAATAGAGAGCTTGGGAAGGACATGTAACTTGTCATGATGATCCCTAATATTGTCTCTCAAGAATTTATCATCTCTAGCCAAGTCAATTAGGCAAAGAAATTAAATAAAAGGGGGGCGCCTGGGTGGCTCAGTGGATTAAAGCCTTTGCCTTCGGCTCAGGTCATGATCTCAGGGTCCTGGGATTGAGCCCTGCATTGGGCTTTCTGCTCAACAGGGAGCCTGCTTCCCTCTCTCTCTCTATCTGCCTGCCTCTCTGCCTACTTGTGATCTGTCTGTCAAATAGATAAATAAAATCTTAAAAAAAAAAGAAATTAAATAAGAGGCACCCAGATTGGAAAGGGGGCATTAAAACAATCTCTATTTGTAGATGACATGATCTGGTATACAGAAAATCCTAAGGACTCCACTAAAAAACACTATTAGAACTAATAAACAAGCTCAGCAAGGTTGCAGGATACAAGAAAAATATACAAAAATCTATTGTAGTTCTATACAATAGCAATGAAAAGAATACACGAGAAATTAAGAAAGTACATTTCCAATAGCATCAACAAAAATATAGTACTTAGAAATAAATTTAACAAAGTAAGTGTAAAACTTACACTCTGAAAACTATAAAACATTGTGGGCAGAAGTTAAAGAACTATATAAATGGAAAAGCATCTCACATTCATGGATTAGAAGACGTAAGACTATTGTTAAGATGGCAATACTCCTGGGGTCCCTAGCTGGCTCTGTTGGCAGAGCACGTGACTCTCCATTGTGGGGTCATGAGTTTGAGCCCGATGTTGGGCACAGAGATTACTTAATAAAAAAATTTTTTTAAGTGAATAAAAAATTTAATTGAATTGAACTTGATTTTAAAAGATGGTAATACTCCCCAAATTATCTACAGATTCAACATACCCCTGTCAAAATTCCAGCTGACTTGTTTGCAAAAATTGGCAAGAATGTGGTAAAAAAAAAACGGATCCCACAGAATGGGATAAAATTTTTGCAAATAATATATCTGATGAGAGGTTTGTATTAAAAATGTATATAAAGAATTATTACAACTCAGTCATAAAGACAAAAACCCAATTTTTAAAAGGTGACAAAGATCCAAGTAGACATTTTTCCAAAGAAAAGAAGCAAATAACCAATAAGCACACAAAAAAAAAGACTATCAATGCCACCAGTCATCAAAAAAATGCAAATTAAGACCACAATAAAATACCACTTCACATGCACTAGGAAGGCTAGAATCCATAAGCATTGGTGAGAATGTGTAGAAATCGGAACATTAATACTCTGTTGGTGGGAATATAAAATGGTGCAGTCACTTTAGAAAACAAAGTGGTAACTCATCAAATGTTTAGACATAAGGTCATGTCACCATGTGACTCAGCAAGTCCAAACCAGAGGTATACACTGAAGAGTAATGGAAATGTATGTGCACACAAATATTTGTACACAAATGTTCATAGAAATGTTATTCATAACAGCCAAAAAATAGAAACAACTCACACGTCCATCAACTGACGAATGGCTAAAGTGTGGTATAGCCAGACAATAAAAAATTATCCCCAGTAAAAAGAAATTAAGTACAGACAAATGCTATAGTATGGATAATCCTTGAAAACATTATGCTAAGTAAAAGAATCTAGTCAACAACAACAAAAAAAGAATCTAGTTAAAAGGACCATATATCTGCATAAGATGTCCCACAATAGGCAAACCCACAGAAATAGTGAGTTAGTGCTTCCCTAGGGCTGGAGAAGGTGGAGAGCATATGGGGGATTGAGGAATGTTGGCTAAGGAATATGAGGTTTCCTTTTCGGGTGATGAAAATGTTCTAAAATTGATTTCGATAATAGACACACAACCCTGTGAATATACTAAAAGTCACTGATTGCACGCTTAAATGGATAAAGTGGATATACTATTAATTGTGTCTCAAGCTTTTTTTGACATAAAAAAAGGAAATTAAAAGAAAAAGCCCTCGTGACTTGAAAGTTGTTCCTTTTTAAAGCTTTTGTAAAGACAAATCAACTTCCCCAGGGTGTCAACAAAAAAAATTTAGGGTGCTATTTGAAGTTCTGGTATAATTTTTCATGCTGGGATTTACTCACTAATTTTGACCAGTCTCTTGCTTGATTTGTACTATTTTTGTCTATGCCATAAAAATGGTGATTAATAAAATAGTGATTAATACATCTAGGGTGTGTGCCTTACAATGCATTGTGAGTCATGATCTTTGCCATCAATAATCACTGTCATAGTTAAGCAAGACAACTTGCCTAATGAAAATATTGAGAAATCTATCCTTCCTATTAAATTAAGAAAAAAATTTTCAGGGGCGCCCGGGTGGCTCAGTTGGTTAGGCAACAACCTTTGGCTCAGGTCATGATCCTGGAGTCCCAGGATCGAGTCCCATGTCACACTCCCTGCTCAGTAAGGTCAGCTTCTCCCTCTGACCCCCGTCTTGTGCTCTTGCTCTCATTCTCTCTTTCTTTCAAATAAATAAATAAATTAAGTCTTTAAACAAAAAAAATTTTTTTTCCAGAAAAGACCCTGCGGTCATGTATGAAATAGATTCATCCTTCATCATCCATGTACATGTAGTGGGATTCAACAGGCTTAACAACTTTGGAGAGCAAAAAGCAGGGTGGAAGAGGATGTCTTCCATACTTTAGGCAACTTTTTGGTCACCTTTCCCATTGCTCCAAGCAAAACTGGAGGCTTGTGAGTAATTAATATTATGCAATTCATCAAAATAATTGTGGTTTTAAAAATACGTATGTTTACCATCTCTTTAAAAATGCCCTTTTGCTCATGGTGACAGATCCTACTAGACTCCCTTGATACCCTCATCCTTTTCTTCCTTAGGAAGCTGTGAACGTAGCCAATAAAAAATACACTTCCTATCCTCCCCGGTAGCTAGGTGTGGCCACATAACTAGGTTCTGGGAAATGGGAAAGAAACAGGAGTGGCCTGTACAATTTGCAAAATCTCTCCTTGAAAGGAAGGAGTGTACCTTTATTTCTGCTCTGCATGCTTCCTGTGGGTAAGGGTGTGGACAAATGGCCTCTCCTCCAGCACCCTACTTCAACCATGGCAATGGGGGCTTTGCAAGCTAGAGTAACAAGAAAGCCTGGGGTTCCCCTGGACAATCTGCTTCCAGTCTTTTACATGAGGGAGAAACTTTTTCTTCTTTACGCCACTTCTATTTGGACTGTTTAGTCCCTGGCAACCGATCCTACATCCTCATCATTAGACTTGCCCACTCAAATGTCTTTGGATGCCCCCAGGTCTCTATAATCAAAGCCCAGCCTTCCTAGCCTGAATGTGGGATCTGAGAGCACAGCTTGGTGCAGGAGATTCAAGTGGGGAATTGGCACATTGGCCATCATAAGAGGAAAGGGCACCAAGGTGTCATATTCATTAACCATAAACAGCGCTGCCTTGTCTTTCCTTGTGTGGATCCCATTCCACTTCTAACAAGAGCCCTGCCTCCTAGCCCAATGGCCTGTGTTGGTTCCACCCAATATGCGCCATCTGTCTCTCTGTCATTCTCATTCTCTCTCTCTTCTTTATCACTCTCAGACTTTTTCATTCTATTGCCTCTGCCTAGAATCTTTCTTATATCTCTCACCTAAACACCACAGGTTCCCATTTTATTTGTTTATTTAAAGATTTTGTTTATTTGGGAGACAGAGAGAGATAGCATGAGCAAGAGGAGGGGGAGGAGGAGGGAGAAGCAGACTCTTCACCCAGTGCGAAACATGGAGCCCAGTGCAGTGCTGAATGTGGGGCTTGACGCAGGGCTTGATCCCAGGACCCTGAGACCATAACCCGAGCCGAAGTCAGACGCTCAACCAACTTCGCCCCCCCATCCCGGTTTATGGCTCCCCTGTGAGTACCCCTACTCTAGCTTTTTCACTTTTCACCCTATTGTCTCTGCATTTCTATTATGCTTATCATCCAAGTTCTCAAGTGACACTGACTATATGCATCACGTTATATTTCTATTCGTCCTTTAGAGTATAACCTGTTTTCTCAAGCAGATTTACGGTTTGCCTAAGGACCAAAATCATTTCCAGTGTGTCTTTGCATCTCCAGTAGGCCAGGATAGTGGCATGTGCATGTTAAGAGCTCCGTAGCTGCTTGCTGCTGCTGTAAATGATACTGTTGATCCCATGAACGAACTTCAGCAAATGGGTAACCCTTGAAAGTTTGGCCCCATCACACACCTCAGAAAACTCCTCGGCCTTCGGACCTATCCTCTCTGCAGTCTTCAAGAGATGTCCCTTGGAAGATTTCTCTGAACCATTCAAACCTATTTGCCCTGATTAGACTTTGCAAATACCTCCACGATTGCTCATTACTTTATATAATAATCACTTGTTTGCTTGTTTATCTTTGGTCCTTGATTGCAAACTCCTGGAACATGAGTATGATGTCTTATTCATCTGCGTATGGCTTGCACCCAGCCAACGACTGGCATATAATAAATACTCTATAAATGTTTGTTGAATAAATACATGAATGATAAATAAAGACAAAAGCCCAAGAAGGCTCCTGACTTCCCATTGAATTTGCTCTTCTGTCTTTCAAGCTGATCTCTGGAGCCCTTTGACCCCAAGTCCCAGGCTTTCAGTGGCTCTGTGGACATTAACTGTCCCCTTTGACGCCCACCCAGATCACACGGTGGCCCCTCCTCCAGCTCCACCAAAATGACAATGAAGTCCATGTGAAACCAGCCTGCATTCAAGTGAAACCAAGGAGAAAAGGTTGTTTGTCAAACTTAAAAGACAGATGTTAGTACTTCTCAGTTTCAAACTGAATCCTAACCCTTGTGAAGTTCAAGTTTCATTTCTGCTTGGCCAAATGGACTTTCCTGATTCTATGTAAAAGAAGTGTAAGGGTCTATATTAGAAGGCTTTGAGGGCATTGGTATTCTCTCTGAGTGATTGCCCAATTTTATTTTGGTAACTAACAGACACATCTCTTTTCTCATAAAGAGCAAAGGGTTTACAACTCAAGGAAAAAAATAATGTTTTTGCCTTTGTTCTTGGCAAGTTGTACAGTTCGTAGCTCCACATTGATATTCAAAAAACAGGTAGAGGCAATTCCCAAGATCCAACTGCTACTGGCTTTTACTCCTGGGAGGAGAGAGGGTTCAGCGAGCCAGACTGGGGGAGGAACATGAGTGCGCTCTGTTCTCTACCCAGCTCTGACTCATGCTGAAATCCTCTGTGCCTCTGTGTCCCTGTCTAGAAAATGGGCTAATCACCTTGCCTCCAATCTGCCTCCCAGGAGTGTTGCAAGGATTAATGAGTTAATAATGTTTGAGGAGCACTTTGAGCTTTGGATGAAAGATACAGAAGAACAAAGTGTGATGGATATTATGCATAATTAAAAGCTCTAGCAGAAACATTGGCCTGAGTTAACCCCCCGCAACGCCACAATAACTGGCACTCAGACATAGCATAGAACCAGTATTCAAATATATATATCATTTTCCATGAAAGGGAATTTTAATCTGATTGCATGATTACACTAAACTAACTTATTTCATGACCAGAACCATCCTAATCACTGTGGGTAAATGGAAGTTTCCATCAGCGTCCTGAGGCTATGCTTATTACCCCAACCTGGGGCTCACATACGCTGTTATTCTCACACACCACACTGTGACCTTCTTAAAGATAGACATTTCTGAAGAAATTTTAGGGATGTTGAGAAGGTCCCCCACCCTCAAGCCATTTCCCATGTGATCCTGGACTCTTGAAGCTCCTTTAATCAGAGACAACGTTCTTTTCAAATTATACGGAAGATTTCAAATACAAATACCATGCAGAATGGCAAAGCAGAGGAGCCAGCCTGTGAATGAAGTCTACCCCCGATGCAAATGATGGCAGATCCCACCTCCCACTCAACACAGGTCTCTCAGTAGGAGAAAGAGAACAAATGACTTTGAGTTCAAGAGCCAAGATGAGGTCTTCCAAAATAAGAGGGTCTGGGTGCCAGAAACATAGTCGCAAGCTCCTTCACAACTTCGCACGGAGCAGAGGCTGCAAAATACGGAACTCTCTCTCCTTCCTCCACCAAACAGCCTCTGCTCACCCCTACCCTCCTGAGATGCACACACGATACATACTGGAAACCCTCGGGGAGGAGGGAAATGACCCTCTGTGCTGCCCTTGCTAATACAGCAGGTGCAAAGGCAGAGTACCGTGAGTACTCATCAAAAGTAATCCCAATCGCACTTCTCCCAGATGACCACATATACTTTTTAATAGCAGCGGCCTCTGAGTACTTTCAACTTGCCAAGTGCTCTCTTTGCTTATCAAATTGATGTCCGAGCTGGAGAGGACAGAAAGCAGGGTCTGCACATTAGAGGTTATACTGTCCATCACCCCCTCATGGGTCTGCTACTGACACTAAAGCAAAATACGATGCTAGGGGAGAAGCCTCCGGGATGAACAGTCACGGCCAAAGAAATAGGTGGCCAAGTGGCTGAGGTCGTAGGAACCAAGTCTGTGGGCTCAAGGGTAAAGCCCTGAGAACTGTGATGACTTCTTCATGCATGTGAAGCATTGTCGCTTGACAGAGGAAATTTGCTTTCTCTGTGTCATTCCAGAACACAGAGCGGGACCTAACGCCCAACCTGTGAACACATTTCAGTGCAACGGAAGGACCCACTTTCTAACAGCGCTAACCCAAGGTGGAGTTACCAGGCCACTGTCCACCTCCCAAATTTGGAGAATATCGAGTGTGATTTAAGTCTCATTAAGCGACACTTCACAGTGAGAAGCATTAGTGAGATACTGGTACGTGCTGATCTGAGAGTGGGGAAAAAGAGCAAAGAAAAGTGTGACGTGATGGCATGACCAGCTCAGACCCATGTCTAGCAAATTATTCTCTCCAGACTCCTCTTTCAATATTTACCTCGTATTTATTACCTAAATGAGTCTTTGAGAATTTTAAGATCTGTTATAAAGAATAATTATTCCCTACAGAATAAAAGGCCTAGGTTTGTTTTCTAAAACAAAAACAAGAAATTCAAATAAATACAGATTCTGATCTTCTGAATTGTGTGGAGAAGTGGGTAGAAGAAAAAGCTGTAGAAATCAGCGAGTTTTGAGACAGAAAAGAGACGGAAGGACAAGGACGTACCTTTGGCCGCGCACATCCCCGGGCTGTCCTGTAGGTGGCAGCATGTGTTTGTGGCTGTCGCATCCATTTTGAATGGCGGCTGGAGGGCAACTGGGTTGGGTTGGAGTTCAGCTGCTTCAATTTTCAGAACATCCAGCATAATCAATGAAAATCTTAATATCATTAGGTAACTGACTTTGTGGGGAGAAAAAAAAAACACATAGAAGTCGGCTCTGCCTGCCTGCGGAAAGAGGAAGCGGCCTATCGATTACATGCAAGGTCATAGTTTCATCAGACTTGCCACTACTATCACATTTTTTTTTTACATTGACCACATATTGAACCCTTCATTTTTTTTGAAATCTACATGACTGCAACAAAAACTGTTGTTTGCCTTTCTTTTGTCATTCTTGGGTAGATTTTTAAAAGAAACGGATGAAAAGGTAGTTAACGCTAATCCAGTGAAAATTCAGAAAGCCTTTGAGGTGTGCCTGCAGCTGACCAGGCAATTGGGCAAATTTTGCTTTTTATAAATTAGGGGAAAAAATCAAAGTAATGGAATGTATTTCTTAAGGTATTAAAAAAAAAAAAAAAAGGCAGATGTGCCTTGAAACACAACATTCATCTCCCCATGCTGGTGTGTCTGTTAATTGATTAACATGAACCCCACAGTAGGCCAGGGAACAGAGTGAGAGCAAGTCTGCCATGGTCACTATGTTTGGTCTTTTGGAAAACTCAAAAAACACAGTGTGTTAAGATCTTCCGCTGCAGGCATTCCCAACTAGTAGGTCAGAATCAACCTGTAGGTCACCAAGCTCCCCTGGAGCTGGGGGAGGGGGCAGTATGGGGAGGCAAATCAGGGCTGCCTCCCAACCCCCCTGCCCTCAGGTTCCCAGTTTGGAAAAGGACACCTCACCTCCATGGTACACCTCAGAGGCCTGCCTTGAGCCCACTTTCAAGCCCTAACCCTCGCCCTCCTCTAGTGCTCAGCATCTCAATCCTTTGGGAAAATAAAAAATGTTCCACTTCTGGAAGAGATGGCTCGCTCCTGCTGTAGGGTCAGAAAGCCCCACTCTGTGGGGGAATTTCCAAACCGTATTGTTTGTTTGATTTCCTGAAACCTGCCTACTACCCCTAAAAACCAAAAGCTGTTTTGCATAGTTAGGTTTTTTCCCCCCCTTTAATTAAAGAAAACTTGAGTTTTGTTTTTAAAATCTCACAGTTCACCTAGACATAACTGGATACCAAGGTAGCATCAGGTCGGGATGAGGAGTGACTTCTTTTAAAATTCGGTACATGTTATAAAAAGGAAGGGAGATAAATACATATCCAGTATTTTAAAAATGTGTCCTTTCAAAAGGTCATCTAGTGTTTGTATGTGGTACTTGAGACACACTGTAGAAAAATTATAAGTTTTACATTGAAGACAGGGGTTCTATATGCAGATTTCCCCAGTGCATGGTCTTGGGAATATTACAGTATTACTTTGCTAGGGCTGCCACAGTAAAATACCACAGGCTGGATGGTTTGTTTAAATAACAGAAATCTGATTTTCTATTTTCTGTTTGCTAGTTCTGGTGGCTGGAAGTTCAAGATCAAGGTGTCAGCGGGGTTGGTTTCTTCCGGGGCTTCTGTCCTTGGCTTACAAATGCTGCCTTCCCCCAGGGTCTTCCCCTGGTCTTCCCTGAGTGTGTGTCTGGGTCCTCATTTCTTCTTCTTATGAAGACACTAGTCACATTGGCTCGGGGACCACCCTAATGACCTCATTTCAATGTAATTCCTTCTTTAAAGACCCTATGTCTGAATTTAGTCACATTCTGAGGTGTTAGAGGTTAAGACTTCAACATGTCAGTGGGATGGGGGGAGCACAATTTCACCCCCAAGTGTTACCCACCTTTTTGAGCCTCACTTAACTCATGCTTAAGAGAGAAGAAAATAGTAACATCATCTGAGTTTTTCCAAGAATAAACTGATACAATGTTGCAAAGCACTTCACAGTGTAGAGCATTTAGGGGATACTAGTTGTGGTCTATACCGTGGTCATCAATAAGTAAGACGAGAAGCATGTTCACATCCAACATTGATGCAAATGCCGTACAGCACCGAATCAGAAATACAGTGGTGGGAGGGATGAGTGAACATCTCCCCTCCAACTCCTAACACACAGGTATTTTGGAGCCAAGCACTTCGGGAGCCTCCGCCGATTCCCACAAAAAGCCATTCACGAGTCTGACTGCCAGGACCAAACCAAACTGGGAAGGAAGGCAAGGAAAGAGAGATGCATCTTCCTTCCCTCGGCTGGCTTTGCACAGTGAGCCCGAAGCTCCCATCTCTGCCCCAGAGCTGGTGGTCAAGCACAGAAGGAGCAATGGTCAGATGACTGAGAACCCCACTGCTCCCAGGCACCTTGTCTGGGATGAAGTTTTATAACCAGACCTCTCCTGGCAGAGACAAAGCCTGGCCTGTCCATCTCTGCTTCTCCAGGGAAAACAGCACAGCCATTAACCCGGTCACCCCAGGAGCTCTGACACCTGATGCTGGCATTGCAGGGAACTGCTGAAATGGCATTGTAAGGTAGCCTAAGAAAGCCAGGCCACAGTGGATAAAGGCAGCGACTTCTCGCTGGGGTGGGGAAGGAGCCCCAAGAAAGAACAACCAAGCGTGTATGTTCCAGGGAGAAAGTTACGCGAAGATCTGCTGAGTGCCTTGTTATTTTCTCCTTCACCACACCTTCTCACCAGTGCTTGTTTTTAATTTATGACATGCGGTGCTAAGGAGACTGTCTACAGATTTAACATTGGCATTTCCTTCATGCAATAATCCTTTGAATCCCATTTGCTGTGAATTTCTGCAGGGTGACATGAAAATGATCTTTTTCTTTTTTATTACTGAGCACATTATAATGTGCTCTTTTTTCCCCCCAGTATTTGGGAAAGGCTTGAATAAGGCACATAGGTTTTGAACCCCCAAACCCACCTCTTTATCCTAAGTCCAGGAAGAATGGTGTAGCTAGAGGAGCTGGAGTACAAATCATCACACTATCCATTGTTTTGAAAAAGTGCTAATGGAGAATGGCTCTAATGGTATGTTTTATTTTTTCAAACAACTCAGACCAGCTCCTGATAAAAGAAAAGGATTTATATGTGGCTCCCTATGCCAATTTCTTTCATTCTTTTTTTTTTTTTTAAGATTTTATTTATTTATATCAGAGAGAGAGATTGGGAGGGGCAGAGGGAGAGGGAGAAGCAGACTCCCTGCCAAGCAAGGAGCCTGGGATCCTGACATGAGCCGAAGGCAAATGCTTAACCAACTGAGCCACCCAGGCGCCCCTCCATATGCCAATTTCAACAAGGTTGGTCTTTTTTCCATTAGGTTAGTACATATCATAAAGTTATCTATAGTTGCCATATATGCAGTAACATATAAATAGAAGAAAAATATATTTTCTAGCACCCAATAAAGGGTTTTTGAGATTTCCACATGAAGAATGGAAAAGAGAGAAGTCAAATGTTTGGAATCAGGAGTGTACCTAGTAAAACCTTCCCACAGTGCGGTGAGGAGCTAACGAATTTCTTTCTCTCGCCCTTCTACTGCCTTGTCCTTGCCTCTCCGTCCTCTGTCGTAATTCCTGCTTTGGCCCAACTCCTACTGTTATTGACTACCAGCCTCAACAATACCACTTGAAGAAGGCAAAATAATCATCCACCAACCATTTTCTAGGGCTGCCACAGTAAAATACCACAGGCTGGATGGTTTGTTTAAATAACAGAAATCTGATTTTCTATTTTCTGTTTTCTAGTTCTGGTGGCTGGAAGTTCAAGATCAAGGTATAATTGGGGTTGGTTTAAACCCACACTTCTGTGGAGTGTCCCACTCCACAGAAACTGTGAAAATGTCCTGGTACTTGGCAAAGGTGAATGGAGGTTGCAGGTGGCATTAAGGTTGTTAATCAGCTGACCTTAAAATTGGGAGATTATCCTGGATTATCATGGATTAAGGACCAAGGCTCTTAAATGTGGGAGATGGGCAGAAGAGTCAATGTCAGAGTGAGGTAACATGAGAAAGGCTCAGCCAGCCATTGCCGGCTTTGCAGATGGAAGAAGGGAGCCAGTAGCCAAGGAATGTGGGCCACCACTGAAAGCTGGAAAGGCAAGAAAACAGAGTCTCCCCTAGAGTCTCCAAAAAGGAAGGCGGCCCTGCTAACACCTTGATTTTAGCCCAGGGAGACCCCTTTTGGACTTGTGGCTTCTAGAACTATAAGATAATAAATTTGTGCTATTTTTAAGCTAGTACGTTTATGGTGATTTGTTACAACAGCAATAGGAAATCACATACCACTTCTTCCTCTCCGCCCTCTAGAACTAAAGGAAGAAGTAGCATCCTGCCATACCTGATTGATAGGTCTCCCCACTGGCTCTGACTGGCTCTCAGATCTTTCATCACATGCATAACACACATATCTAGGTTCCTGATGGGACTGTGATTGACACACATACCATAAATGTAAATTAGTATTTAATTTTCTAAAAAGGATACCCAAATGGTAAGAGAAAAAAAAAATTCTATCTAATAAGTTAGTTGTCTCTGCAACATAGATACTGCAATGTCCAAATCTATTTTTCAGATGTCTTTTCCAGTTGGAAACTTTGTATCCATAGACCCATCTGTACATGAGTTAAATGTCATATGCTTGGCATCTCTGATCAAGCAAAAGAAGAAAGTACACATGATATGGAAGACCTCACTCCAAAGAATTTTCCTCCTAAATCAAAAGCTCACACATTTTCCTTCAGTGTCTTGCAAGATCTGTCCAAACCTGCTCTAAATAACCAATGCCATCAAAAACTTACCTCTCAAGTTCTAACCATGGCATTTTTCCCTATTAGGATTTCATAGTTATATTAATAATGTGATCTTCCTGCCATTTTGGCAAATGCAATATTATGCAACATTGCTAGTTATTTTCCTAAGAGGCCTTAGGCCTTCCATGAAGGGGGAGTTTTAAATGGAGTTCATTTACATCTTTAGGAAAAGCTGAAGTATTGTAGCCCATGTTGTATCTGCTCCATTATAGAACATTTATTTTATAAAAGGCTTCACATAATTTAGTTTCTTCTTTAGAGCTCATTTAAAGTTGTTTTTTTGTTTGTTTGAGAAAAGGAAAATTCACCAATCATAATGAAACAGTCCACCCAGGGGGATAAAGGAGTCTCCTTCCTCATTTTTCCCCCACAACGGCTCTGTTCTTGAATGTACAAGAGCATTTCAGGACCCTGGCCCAATAGATGGAGCGTTAGTTTCCTAGTGCTGTGATAACAAATTCCACACACTTAGGGTCTTAAATCAACACAAAGTTATCATCGTAGAGCTCTGGAGGTTAGAAAAGCAAAACGAGTCTTACAGGGCTAACATCAATGTGCCTGCAGAACAGGTTATTTTTGGAGACTCCAGGGAAGAATCTGTTCCCTCTCTCTTTCACCTTCTAGAAGCTGCTGATATCCCATGGCTCGTGGTCCTGTTGCTTCAGTCTGCTTCACATGGCCTTTTCATCTGCCTCTGACTCCTCCTCATTCCCTCTTAGAAGGACCGTTGTGATTGCATTGGGCCCACCTGGAAATTCAGGGTATCTGTCATGTCAATATCCTTAATTACAACTGCAAAGGCCCTTTTGCCATATAAGGTAACAGTCTCCAGTGCTGGGGATTAGGACATGGACTTATTTGGGGGGTCATTTTTCAGCCTTCCACATTATACCCACTGGCCCCCAAAGATTCACACCCATCCCACATACAACCCGCAATCAGCCCCATCCCAAGTTCCCCAAAGGCCTTAACTCATTACAAGTCCAAACTCTCACCCAAGTTTCATTGGCTCTAAACCCCCAAATCTCATCTAAATCATCCAAAACAGATATAGGTGAGTCTCTGCATGTAACCCATCCAGCAGCAAAATTCCTCTCTTTCTGTCAACTTGTAAAATGAGAAAACAAGTTATTTATTCCAAAACTACGATGGCCCATGCATAGGATAACAGTGACAGACACTGCCCTTCAAAAACGGTGAAAATAAATGGAAAAAATGAGTCTTTAGTCCCAACCAATGTTCAAATGCAACCAGACAAAAATTGCATTACATTTTTGGACCTAGGGATGATTTTCTGTGGTTCCTGGCCCACAGATCCACCCTTGAAGTCATCTCTTTTTTTGGAGAGTAACAGGCGTCCACAGCTGAGTGTTTTGTCAGCCTATCTCCTACACGTAGAACCTAGAACCTCTACCTTCTTTCATTTGGCCTCTCTCTGTCTCTTTCAGTCCAAGCTGGCATTGTTTCTGCTAGTATAACATTCTCAAAAACCCTATGGGCTGTTACTCAGCCTGCCACGGATAGCATGGCCAGGATAATTAACAAAGGGAGGTAAGTATGACTTCTGGAGAAGAGAGTAGACTACTTATGTTATGAAGCACTACAGGTGCAGAACACAGTCATTCGAAGTTTTTCAGTGTGGGTTTAAGGCATGTCAGACCTTTAAATCTCAAATTATATACTAGAACATAGTAACTGAAGGAAATTTGAACTCTAATATATCTCCTTACAGGTGAAAAGTCAGAACGCAAACCAAAAAGGAAAACTGTGCCACTCAGAGGATGCTGATAACTAAAAAGAAAAATCAAAAAAGGAGGGGGTGCTCAGACTAGAACACAAGAGATCAGGAAGCACTTATTTCTGGGAAACCAAACTAGTGTCAGGATAGTAAACAAAGGCTATCTGGGAGATTTTTAATAACTTCTTTGGAAAGGGGTGATGTCAAGGACTGTATTTCCCGAGCTCAAGTCCCTATTGCTGGCAATATGGACACTGTAAAGGGGGCGATCAAACCATCCTTTCACTCTCCATCCACTGACCCAGCAACCGAGAAAAAAATAAACCTGGGAAAGACTCGGGCACATGTGTGACCAGCAGAGCCTCCTGTAGGGATGCTCTGGCATAAGGATAAGATGGCCACATCATGTGCCCACGTGCCCACAAATGCCCTGAAGCCCCCAGAGCCATTTTTGGCTAACTCCAAAATCAGATCGACTTTCTTCCATAGGAATTCATCATGCATTGCAGGAGGTGGAGTACAAATTAGAGACAAATAGAGTGACCCATCTAATTCTGCCTTTCCAACTGATTTCTACAATTGCATTTAATTACATTACAGAACTGGATTAATTTATAACAGTGATAAATAGGCCCATTAGTGATCATGAAAATGCAGCTTAGAGCCACAACGAGATCTCATGTTAAACCCACTAGATTGGCAAATATTTAAAAAGTCTGACTGACCATAGCAAGTATTGCCTGGGCTGAGAAGAAGTGGGAACTCTTGAAGGGCACAGACAGGGGGTTTCAGGTGGAAGAGGGAGGTTATATTTGAATTCAACTACTCCAGAAAACAATTTGGTAAAAATTAAAAAGTGATACTACACAACCCAGCAATCCCACTCTGAACTATAAGCACTAAGTTAACCCTTGCACATGAGCCCATGTTCAAGATAGCAATCCAGTCTATTGACAGGAAGATCAATAAATACATTGCTGCATATTCACACAATGGAAGACTGTAGAGCAGTGGATATAAGGAAATTATAGCTAGATGCTTCAACATGGATGAGTCCTAATAGCTTAATATCTAGTGAGATAAGCAAGTCAGGAAAATATATACATCTGGTCTTACACGATTTAATAGAGTTCAAATCAAGTATCACATTATAGAACACTTGCATAAATCATACTTCTGCAAAGAAAGGTAATGAAAATAAACCAAGTATCAGGATATTGATCAAGTGGAGGGAAAGAATGGGATGGGGGAGCTTCTGTATGGGAATTCAAGGGTCCTAGGCATGTTGTATTTCTTCAGTCAAATAAGTGGGTTCATGGGGGTTTGTTTTATTATTAAGATGAGTAATGTTCATATGTTACATATTTTTTAAGTATAACCAGGATATAATTTTAGAATTCTCCCACTGTCCTTCCAAAATTATGGGGAAGCCCTTTTCCTCCCATCACTCAAGAAAACTCCAGTAGAGCCCCACGAGTGTGTTGACCATGCTTAGAAATTCCCACAGTCATCTCACATGACTCAAAACAAAAATTAGGATGTCTTCAACCTTCATTCAGCACTGAGATCTATCTCTCTCATTTCTTCCAGCTAGCATATCATGGACATGCCCCACGAGATCAGTTTACCCTCTCTGTGATCACCTCCACTGCCACTGCCACCTCCAGAGTTCCTACCGTTTTCTCCTCTGAGTTGGAACACGAGGATGGAATGGGGGAAAGAGAAGCAGAGTGTTTTAACTTAACTGGTGAGATCATAAACAGGCTTTGAGCTCTCTGGACATGGTAAATTCGAGAACGGATTCCTTCGTGTACCCTCTCGGGGGTTCCTGCAAGAACTCAACTGTGGCACTCTTGTGGTCAGCCATGCACTTTCTTCTTCCAGCTAATGCTCCCCAATTGGGCCCTGGTTTCCTAGTGGTTCGTTGCACACGGAGTCTCTGTTGGCATGGCCTCGTTCTCCCAGGACCCAGCATGGCTCCGGGTTGACTTTCTCCCCAGGTAGGTAGTACTCATCTCTTTTGCCAAAAACATTCATGTCCCTTTGGCCCCAGTAAAGGGAGTGCGGGCCCGCCCCACTCCCCTTTGTCCAGCTCCAGAGCATTTTTTTGACCCAGTTCTGTTTCCCTCTCAATTTCTGGAGCTGGAAGGTAGACGTCAGACAATAAGTACATGGAAGGCCCCCATCTCGAGCCTCGGGGCTGACACTTTCTACCCATCCTTAGTCCCTCCTTCTAGGTGAGGGGCAGGACCAAAAAAAAAAAATCACAGAATAACTTTCACTAAAGGAACCATATTCAAAACATCCCCCACATGCCTAATCTCTTTTTCATGCATGATTTGGTTAAGAAACCCAAGAGTTATGTAACTTTTTTTTTAAAAAAAGATTTTATTTATTTGAGAGAGAGAGGAAGCTCAAGTGAGGGTTGGGGAGGCAGGCAGAGGGAGAAATAGGCTCCTTGTCGAGCAAGGACCCAGATACTGGACTCCATCCCAGGATCCTCGGATCATAACCTGAGCCGAAGGCGGACACTTAACTGACTGAGCCACCCAGGCGCCCATGGTATGTAACTATTTCTTGGTTATTTCCTTTGAAAAGTTACATCTGGTATCTGTTTCCCAATTCACTCTGGTATTTTATATCTTTATATATCAGTGCCTTAGGCGAATGTTCTAACTTCACATCTTTTGACAGGCGTTATCAAATATTTCACTTTTCACATGGAAGAGAGCAGCCTTGTGTTAGATTATAAAACCCACCTGTCTTCATTGGCTTTGAACTCTCAGACCCGGCTTCCTCGGGGTCAGCGCCTTGGGCTCATGGCTGGTCATGCTTGTTGGCCCCTACTTTTTTCCTCAGTAGCATCCTACTAGCACAGCAATGATCATGAGTACACCATAGCTTTGACCTCATTTATGGAATGGAGATTATATTATGTGCTCCACTACAATGAACGTTAGATGAATGCAGAAGTAAAAGCACCACACAAATATAATTTGTTTTTACTATTAGGACTACAGCACTTTCTCATCAACCTTGGGGGCTATATTCCAGAAAAAACTTCGGAAGGCAAGATCAAGTTCTCTTAGAAAGTATAGAATGGGGGCACTCCCCCCTCTCCCTCTCAAATAAATAAAATACTTTCTAAAAATGTACGGAAGGAGGTGGGAGGAAAAATACAATTTAAAGGGCACAGGAAAAAAACCTTCTAGAAGGTGTTTGCTACTAAAACAATTAATAGCCATGATATTTGAATAAATATTTTTAAAGTACTAACTTGAAAAAAATGTAACACTTCTTCTGAATAATCTCCAGCTGTTCAAGAAATATTGATTATGGTCTAAAGTAGAGTCACCAGGTAAAATACAGGATACCCAGGGAAATTTGAATTTCAGAATATCCTTTTAGTATAAGCATGCCCCTTGCAATACTCGTGCAAGCGATTATTCGTTGTTTATCTGAAATTCAGATTTCCCTGGGTGTCCTGTATTTTTATATGCTAAATCTGGCAACCCTGGCCTAGGGAGGAAGTTTCTTTCACAAGTTTTATGTTATGCAAATTGAATCTTGATTTCAAGTTTTCAAGTCAGCCTTCACTGGATTGAAATGCCATACGTTTTATTCTTACGTTCTCCTTTGTTCTGTTTTCAAAATCTCAGTAGGATATACAACCTCCTGGACTTCTCACAAATATTACGTTGCTAGAGGCTTTTTACTCCTTGTATCTAGTCCTATAATATAGATTGAGAGGGTGTTTTTGTTTGTTTCATAAACATTCATAGAGTACTAGGGATGCAATGACAAGTAAGAAGAGACCCATTCCTCCCCTCATGAAGACGAGGGTCTAGGGAAAGAGACAAATAGTAACCAATCATCACAACCCCATAGATCTGCTTACATAATTTTTTTAAAGATTTTACTTATTTATTTGACAGAGGGAGAGGGAACACAAGCAGGGGGAGTGGGAGAGGGAGAAGCAGGCTTCCTGCTGAGCAGGGAGCCCAACTTGGGGCTCTATCCCAGGACCCTGGGATCATGACCTGAGCCAAAGGCAGACGCTCAATGACTAAGCCACCCAGGTACCCCTGTTTACGTAATTTTGTGGAGTGGTGGGGGCGCAATAATTGTTTTTGTTCTGCCTAATGAAGGATCTTGATCTAGACCACCTGTATTTATTTAAAGGTTATGGATTTTTAGATTATACAGAAATAAAACTGTGACATTAGAATCACAGTTGGCAAAACTCTGTTTGGCAAGAGAATTCTCTCCCCCAAACCATCTGCATCATTTCTCTTGTTCTCACAGTTCTGAGAGCTGTTGTCCAATCCCTTGTGACCCTTGGTTAATATGGGAGTCCTGATACAATTTTCTCTTCCATCACTTCCCTTTCCTGGCACTAAGGAATACCCCTATTTTTTCACTATTGCATGAAAACAGGTCCTATGATAGTCTTCTCTAAGATCTTACAAACTGGGACATTTTCAAGTATTTTAATGCCTCTCTTATCTCACCAGCCCCCTGTCCCTTCCCCAGTGATTAGCTTTCATAGAGATGGTTTTGAACCTTTAGATCATTATTACAATTTCCTTGCAACTCATCTCTTGAGTTTCTTTCAAGAAACTCTTATTAGCTCTTACCTTACACATTCCAAGACAATCTTTGAGTCTCCACCTGCATTTAAATTTGATACATGTGAATATAGCAAGGTTTGTATTTCACCAATCTCTCCATATTTCATGATCTTCCCCTAACACAAGTTCCTCAACCCTGGCACTATGACATTTTGAGGGAGACAATTCTTTTGGCAGGGAAGGGTATTGTCCTCTGCATTGTAGGATGTTTAGTAACATCTCTGTCTTCTACCCTGATATATCAGTAGCAGAATTCAGTTGTGAAATCTTCCCTAGTTGCAAGAACCAAAACTACCTCCAGAAAAATCTCCCAAGTCCAGGGAGGGAAAAGGGGACAAAAACATTTCTGGTTGAGAACCACTATGTTACCCCCAAAGTCACTATTTCTTTTTCCACTTGATGCTGGTTTTCTTCATATGGAGTATGTTATGGGGTGACCAGTTGTTTCAGTTTACCTAAGCCTAGGGGGTTTCCCAGGAGACAGAACTTTAGTGCTGATGTAGACGAAGTCTTGGACAGACCGGGATGAATTAATCATCCTGTTGGGTGACACAGTCTTAAATCCTTACAAATCTACCAATATCTTTCTTTTATTTTGCCAAATAAATGTCATCTTGGCTAGGCATAGAATCCTTGTCTTAGTATTAACTTCTCAGTAGTCTAAGCATATTATAGCTTTCTAACACAAAAGGGGACAGGTAAAAAGTTTGAGTCTTGTCTGATTGTATTCATTCCCCCTCTCAGTAATTTGTTCTTCCTATCTGGAAACTTGTAAGATTTTTTCCTTTATCCATATAGGTTGAAAATTTTAGCAGAATATGCCAAATACACACCTTTATCCTCGCTCTCCCCCTGCATCCATCTCACCTGGAACTTTGGTAATTCTCTTAAACTGCAGATTTATGTGTTTCTTTTTTCATGTATTCAATTAATGTCTCCCCTCCATCTCTATTTTTTTCTCCTGCTGGAATTCCTTCAATCCCCATGTCATGTCTTATACGATCTGTGTACTCCACGTCTTTTATCTTTGTCCTTACTGTTTCCATCTCTTAGTAACTGTTTTGCACTGTGTTTTAAGACATTTCTCCCACTCATTGCTTAACAATGACCATTTTCTCCTTCAGCTTACCTACCAATTTTTAAAGTTAAATAATATCATGGGTTTTTCATTGCAAAAATCTTTTTGGTACTGTTGTTAAATCTCCTCTGGGCTCTGATTTTCACTCAAGTTAGTGTCTGTCTTCTCTAGCCATTCAGTTTCATTAGGAGTCAGGTCTACTTACTCACTCTCCTTTATTCTGCTCCCCAAAACCCCACAAGTGTACTGTTATTCTCCTTTGTGCGTTGGGGTTCAGGTTCAACTGTTGGGACTCCTTGAATGAAGGAAGATGCTATCTTACCATTTCATGTGGCCCAGGGGTTGACTGGTACTTGGCAAGACACCAGGAAGATGCTTCTCTGCTCTCCGGCCTCCTCACACTCACCCACCCTCAAAAAAAAAAAAGGAGAAGAAGGAACTCACTTGTTAAAGACCGCCAGTTTACCTTGGAGAGGGGGGAGAATGTGCCATGTATAGTTATTGAATCCGGCATCATTTTTCTCTCTGCTATTTATTTTACCTTCATTTATTCCTTCTCTAACATTCTTCCTTTTTTAAAAAAATGTAGATTGGGTTTCTGACCTATGTCATTTTCCTTTTCCCTGAAGAATTTCTTTGAAAACTTCTCTCTCTCATTTTTTAAGTTTTTTTTTTTTTTTAAGATTTTATTTATTTATTTGACAGAGAGAGATCACAAGTAGGCAGAGAGGCAGGCAGAGAGAGAGAGGAGGAAGCAGGCTCCCTGCTGAGCAGAGAGCCCGATGCGGGACTCGATCCCAGGACCCCGAGATCATGACCTGAGCCGAAGGCAGCGGCTTAACCCACTGAGCCACCCAGGTGCCCCCTTTTTTTTAAGGTTTTATTATTTAATTTGAGAGAGAGACGGAGATGGTGAGAGAACGCATGAGTGGGGAGAAGGAGAAACATGCTCCTCAGTGAGCAGGGGCCTGATGTCAGACTCAATCCCAGGACCCTTGGAACATGACCTGAGCTGAAGGCAGATGCTTAATTGACTGAACCCCCCAGGTGCCCCTCTTTGAACATTTCTTCCAAGACAGGTATACTGGTGATAAATTCTCTCAATTTTTGATTATCTGAGGAAGTCTTTATCAATCCTTCCCTTTTGAAAAATGGCTCATTGGATACAGAATTGGAGGTTAATGGGTGTTTTTTTCTTTCAAAATCTTAAATATTTCACTCTGATCTCACTTGCATAGTTTCTGACAAGAAGTCTGCTATAAATCTTATTTTTGCTCCTCTATAATTAAAGTAAACATATAGCGTTCCACAACCTCAGTCTTCTTTGAAGATTTTCTCTTTGTCTTTGTCTCTTTCTCTTTGTCTGAGTCATAACTGAGTCCAGGTCTGATGCTTGCTCTGTCTCTTCAAACGATGTTTTTTGTCTTTTAGTATGCCTTGTAATTTTTTGTTGAAAGTTGATTGTGATATACTGGAGAAAAGGAACCTAATACTGGTTTTCATGGAGGTTTCTGTTCATGGACTTCTGTCCAGTAAACTGTGATTCTCTGTATCTACCTATCTGTTGCTCCAACCTGGAGGCAAGGGTTTACCGTTACCTCAATTCTCTGATGAATGTAATAAGACTTGTTGATTTTTTTTTATTTGTTTAGCTTTTTGTCTTACTGTGAGGGTGGCAATTATGACTTCTAAGCTTTTTACATGCCAGACTGGAAACCAGGATTTCTCCCTTCTGCTTACCCCAAAATCACTCCCCTCTCTGCAGACCAAGATACACTTATTTTATCTGTCTCACTTAGACTCTTTCCACTAACTCCAGGCTCTTGTGAAGCACAAAGAGAATAGGTCCAGAATCAACTTTCTCCAACAGAATCAGCCAGCAGTGGTGTTATCCTCATACCCTCCAGTGCAGCATCCTGCTGGCTTCAGATGGGGGGCACACATTTGAGGGAAGCCTGGACACACTTAAGTTGCTGTCTTCTCCTAATTCTCCTTAATCCGCTTGCACCTGGTTAGCTGCCAAATCAAATGTAGATTCTGCCTCTTCTCTCCCCACCCCCCCACCCCCCACCCCCGTGTGCCACTAGCCTGGCCCAGTTTCCCATTCCTTCTGCTTGCTCTTCCTCACAGGGCATTCTACCAGCTTCTTCTCTGCAGGTCTCTTCCCAAATCATCCCAGTTTAGTTTTCACTAACAGTGAAGCACAACTTGGATCATTTCACTGCCTCCTCAGAAACTGTCAGTGTCTTCCCAATGCTTTCTGGATTAAATACAACATGCCTAGTCCTGACATTTAGGACCGATCTGCATTTCGAATCTCAATTCTCATTGATCTCCTACAAGCAACTGACTCCCAGCCAAGCTAAAATTGTAGACATTTTCCTAACACCTGGGCATTTCCTATTTTGTGGCTTTGCCTTATCATTTCAGTTCTGCCACCTAAAATGCTTTCTCAGGTTGCCAAATTCTTATCAGCTCTTCAAATACTTCTCCTTTATAAATTCTTTCCTCATTATCATCACCAAGGGCTAACTCTTGCTCACTCTCTTTCTCTCTCTTTTGTGAGCCTCCAAGCCACTTCCAATTTCAGTGCTTCTCAATTTCTTTGAGAGTATTGTTGTCCTTTGGGCACCTGTCTTTTCTGTCTATGGTATTTCTAGTTCTTTGAGAACAGTCTGTGTTATACCAATCTCCATTTTCTTTTGCAACATCTAGCACAATGTTTTGCAAACAGTAGTTGCTTAACAAATATATCTTCAATTTACTTAAAAGGATGCTATTTTAAGACGGAAATCCATGACTTTTGGCACATTCATTACAGTTTTGATGTACTGAATAAAATAGATTTTAGTATATCCTTACCACTCACAAGGGAGAGAAAGATTGGGGATCTGGATGAATCTCAAATACTACAAATCAGGAATGTTCACATATGCCCTCAATTCATCTTTCATTATGTTTCTCCTGATAGCTATGTGTTCACCCAACTCTCCACATGTTAAATACATTTTCTGCATTTACTTAACTTTTTCTCTTACTTGATGACCATTTCCCCAAAGAGGCAAAGCTTTTAATTAAGTCACGAATGCTACTCAACATGTGTGGGTAGCACACCACCCAGGGAGATATTGGTGGCCAACTAGCTTGACGATATGTGCTGCTTGTTTTTATCTCCCCAAAATGACAAATTACTCTGTTATAGGCTCTAAGCTGGTTTGGTTTCATTTGGGTCAAATATTGACCACTACAACTGTTTAATCCTTATTGTTAGTAAAGTGGAATATTCCAGACTATGAAGAATACTGAGAAGAAAGTCTACACTAAGAAGAATATTCAAATTATTGGCTGTTCACCATAGATATAATTTAGTTTTCAGCAAAAACAAGTTTGGGTTTGGAATATTACCCCTGTTTCCACTTGATTCTCCCTCTACATCACTGGAAATCACATAGCTGCAATGATCATCAACAACCTAAGTCACTAGAATAAGGTAAACTTTTCCTTTTTTTCTTTTAAGATTATATTTATTTATTTGAAAGAGAGAGAGCACAACCAGGGAGGAGGGGGAGAAGAAGAGGGAGAGACAGACTCCCTGCTGAGCAGAGAGCCTGAGAGAAGACTTGATCTCAGGACCCTGGGATCGTGACCTGAGCCAAAGGCAGGAGTTTAACCTACCAAGCCACCCAGGTGCCCTAAGATAAACTTCTTCTATTGTCTTTTATGTGTGTGTGTATGTGCGTGGTAAAATACACACAACATAAATTTACCCGTAGTGACATTTAGTACATTCACAATGTTGTGCAATTCTCACCACTATCTTATCCTAGATCTATCGAACTTTTTTTTCTCCCTCTTCATGGCTTTCTGCTAAAATAAATTTGGACTATTTTCTATAATGTAGGCAGATACTAATTTGCAGAATTGAATATTTTAAATTCTTTAGACTCACCAGCTTTTACAAACTGAACCAGTAAACAGCCCAAAAGAAAGAATCACTGTTCGGTCTATCCGTTGGTCTGTGTAGAAGCATTTTGGAAGTAATACCTACTCGAGATTCATTTGCCTTGGGAGAATGAGGCAACGTAGTTTCTAGTTCCTGGCAGTATGCTCCTGGAACCATATCAAAACCTGGAGGAGACACAGGAGACCCAAGACCTTGGCACATTTTCACCTAAGCCAAGTCACACCATTAAACCTCAGTTAGGAAATATCAATAACTTTTGAAAAGTGGATTGCCGTTTAGCGTATTACCAGCTGTCAGCGCCTCAGAAAGTAAATTGAATGGCCGGGGAATTGAGATATGAAAAGGAAAGGGGGAGAAAAAATCACATGGGCCTCCTTTAAGATCATTTTTTGACATCCCCCCCCCCCCCCCCCAGCCACGCATTCCACCACTCCTCCCTAACAACTGAATAAAACACAAATAGTAAAAACAGAGGTTTGGTTTTCTTTTTAAAGAAAATCGGGACAGAGCGATTATAGAGTTCCACAAGTACAGAAGCTGATGTCTCAAAAACCGCGACTCATTCTACTCTTATATTTTATAATATAAACCAGATGTTTTAAGTTTTTTCAAATAACTTCTTTCGGAGAAATAATGCTTTGGTCTTTGGCATGTTTTTGATCTTGGTAAATTATTCCTACCTATTTTTTTTCTCAACTTTCACAAATGTTGTTTTCAGAAAATTCCCAAAGTAAATACCCCCTAACTGGGCTAATTTGATTTTGCAATTATCAATTTTAACATTGAATATTTATCATATGATAGTGTAATGGTTTTAGAAATTGGAATTTAATGAGAAAGATGAATTTATGTAAGTCCTTTGACCCAATGATATCCAATTCTTTGGAACATCATTTGGGAAACTTTAGTCCAATAAGGTTGGTTGGCAAATTGAGATAGGAGGAGGTGCCAACATACATAACAATGCCCAAGGTGTTTACCATGGTGGATTTTGTTGGCTAACACCAAAAAAAAAAAAGAAAAGAAAAGAAAAGAGAGAGAGAGACAGAGAGAGAGAAAAGGAAATTCACGAATTCAAAAGGGGTCCCTTGAACTCGTTAGCTTTGTTGTCAGAGTAAACATCCAACCGGTTTCAAAATGAATTACATTAAATCTCAGATTCAATCTGAATCTTACAGTTTGTGTGTATCCCAGGGTCATAGAAAAACAAACGGTAACACAAATCATGAGGGCCATAAAAAAAGATAAAAAGTGAAGCCAGAAATTTCCACACTCCCCGACCAAGACACTTCTGTCTCCCCAGCCTGGCCCCTGGCCCTGGACTGATTGCCCAAACTGGCAGATAAATAAACACTCTAAACTCCCAGGTGTCTTAGTCCAGATCAGTCCCAATCTAAGGAATAGAAGTAATCTCTTGGGCCTCATGACACAGCACAAGCGGGCAGTTCTGCTGTGTGTGTGTGTGTGTGTGTGTGTGTGTGTGTGTGTGTGTGTGTGTGTTG